>NC_056733.1:1820294104-1820484104 GCF_019279795.1 Protopterus annectens | reverse complement strand
AAAAAGGGTTGTGGATGTATGGCTTATTATCTTTGAGACCAGTGTTATTTGGTCCATATAATCAGAGAAAGCTGATTCTGGTTGTCCGAGATCTTCTTTGAGTCATAATGCTCATTGACCTTTTTTCCACTTAAAATGTCTGGACTGTCATCTACTACCCTCCCATCCCCAAACTATTTCCTCCGTGGTTTATAACTGCAATATAACTTGCTCAATCTGGAAAACTGCTTTAAATGATGGATTCCAATCAGTTTTTAATTAAATACCATGTATTTCATCTGTGAGGAGACAGGAAGAAATGAAATAAAAAAAAGGTCATAGCCTCAGATCAGCACTGAGTAATACTTATCAAACTGATGGGATGTAAAACTGATGTCCTGCCAACCTGTTCTGATACTGGTGCAGGTATGGGACACTTTTTCAGAATTAGCAAACTAAAACATTGCCAGTGTCCATGTAGACCCATTGTCAGATTACATTAGTCTCCGTTTTAAATCAGATAAATCACTTAGTTTCATGCAATAAATGTGAAAATCCTGAAAGCTGTTAATGTTTCAAATATCATAAATATTTAGCAGCCCATACAAATTCCTCACTAACAGTAAATTACTGCAGATCACTGAAGAGTGCAAAAAGAAGAAAACAATCTTTTGTGCAGCTGTTCTCCAAATGTCTGTAAGTCATCTGCACTGGCCAATATATTCATTGGTACAAATGTAAGTTAGTAGGCTAACTTTTTTCTTTTACTTTTACTTTTAAGTCTTTTTATGGACAATTTCAGGCCAGTAAAGCCAAACCCCTCAAGCTGTGGACATTTATGAATTTATTTAGAAGAAAAGGAAAAAAAATTATGAATATTCAGAATTGCCTTTTAGCTGAAACACCTGATATCCTTAAAGGGTAATTTACGTATATCCTATGTTGCCTCTGCTTCAAGAGGTTTAAGGTATCACACAGTGGAAATTCTAGCTTTGCTAGATTTTTTTGTTTTTAACCAATTGGTTTTCCTGTGTGACTTTTTTAAACATTGTTTTAATGCAGAGAATGACAACGCACAGGTTGCATATATGATAACACTTTATTAAATACAGTAATATTTACATGTGTGCAAAAACTGATATTTGCGACCATCTGCCTGAGAAACAGTATAAGGAATATTGCACCTGTGCCTCTTTTTGAAGGTGTTTTGAAAGTCTGAGTTTAAATTCAAAATATGTGGAACATTTTCTGATGTTATTAGAAGTGCATCCCCATAGTTTCAGGCCTAGAATAGAGAAAGCTGGTCAGTTGAGTTTAAGTTGTTTCTATTGAGTTGAAGTATGGTAACATTTCTAGGGTAGTGTTAAAGTTGGTATGGTGTGGTTTATATTCATTGCCTCAATCCTCTACAGTAACTGCCAGATGAACTCTATTCCCAGATCATACCTCTCAACTGTCCAGATTTTTTCAGACTGTCCAGATTTGTGCTTCATATTTTTGGTCTGTTCCTCATAAAATTTGTTGTTTTTTTGATAAATCATTTAGGATCAACATCACAAAATGATGACAGACTGATTCAGTTTCAGACTTCATATGCTTCAGAAATTACATAGTAATGCAAAACCTGGTATCCTACCAACTTTGTAAGTATATAGGAGAAATAATTAAAATCTGTTCCTGATTTCTGGGCCTTTATACTCTCATTATTTTTGGCTGTGTCCAGATTTCTTGCACTAAGTGGTTCTAAAATGAACTACCTTCTATTCTTTTCCATAATCTCTCTCTCTCAGTTTCTCTCTCCTCTGACCACAGCAGCCATTGACAAAGGCATTCTACTTGCCCAGCTTGAATGTGGCTTATCACTATTTTCCACATTATGGACTTTATACAACATGCTTCATTGCCAGTTGTCCTCAACATGAAAACACTTCAAACACTATTAGCTACTAGTACTACACAGAGCAAACCTCCTTCTGGAATACCTGCTTGTCAAACAACTCCATGAAGACACCTCATCCCCACTTGCTGTGAGACTCATTCCAACAGTACCAAGCTATAACCTTAAAAACCATGCTAGAGGACATCCTACACTCCAAACCCTCTTCAAAAAAAAAAAAAATACACGGTTCCAACTATAGCTTCTCTGTAGTTACTCCAAAACTGTGGCAGTCGCTCCCACCTGACTACACTGAAACAATCCTTACAAAGACTAACTTGCCATCTCTCTAACAGATATCATAGGATCATAGGAGGTTACTAGGCTAATGGCCCTGGGGCCCTTATAAGCCTAGCCAAGGGATCTATCAAATGGAATTCTACTTTCCCTCCTTACTTACCAGTTAGCACTGGGGTACCCCAGGGCTCAATACTAGGTCCACTCCTTTTCATCATTTTTATTACTCATCTTAACACTGCCACCAAACAAGCCACCCTTATTTAATATGCCAACAAATTCACTATAATCTGCTATGCCATAAATCTGACTCATATACAGAGCTTAACTGAAGAAGTATTCAACTCCATTGAGTCCTGGCTTGCCAACAACCATCTACTACATAATCCAAAGCCCCCCCCCCTAAAACTCTACTTTTTTTTACCAAAACAATTTGCTCCAGATACCTCTAACTTTACTATTACTTCTCTGAACAATACCTCAATCAGTGTTGTTTCACACACTAAACTGTTAGGTATAACTATTGACAGTAATCTTAAGTTTGACCTACATATCAGCAACAACATAGAAAAAAAACTAATCAAAAATTGGGCATGATGTTTAGGGCTAAGAAATTCATCTCCAACTCCACAAGAGTGACCCTTGCCACCACTTATCTCTTACCCTCCTTCTATATGCTTCGCCTTTTCTAACCAATCTGTACTCTTCCCTCAAAGTAAAACTCAGTGCTATAATAAAATTTGTCACAGGGCCGACCCACTACTCTCACCACTGGTCTGCTCTCAAGTCCTTAAATTGGATCGAACTACCCCACCTTCTTAACATTCATCAACTAACACACAAAATTCTGTACAACTCCTCATTTTCTCAAACTACATCATCACTACTTCAACATTGTATTCCATCCCATGACCTACGTTCTTCATTCTAGAATCAGTCAGACTTATACCCCACTACTATTCCTTCAAGTCTGGATTGAAAGATTGAAATAATTGGATCTGCCAATGCTCCACTCCATCTTAGTATTCATTACTATTCCCTTTTCCCCAGACTTAATGTACTTTCTCCTTATTTATCCTAGTTCCCTTCTTGCATTACCTACCTTCTAGCCTCACCTTTCAGTAATTCCTTAACCTTCTAATGTTCTTTCATTCAGTTCTTACACTACCCATTACCTATCCAAGAAATTACGACTGATATTTACTAGAAAATACTCTAGCCACAAAGTGTATTGTGTCACAACTTATTACTTATTCTGTCATATATTCTTCATGCTGTATTATATAACATACCTATTAGGAATTTCTCTTGTACCTTGTATGTAATGTAGGTTCAACTTATTACTTCCTATTATTATATCCACAAATTGTAATGCTGTCTTTTTTATCTTAGCCTCCTTTTTTCATGTGTATAGAATGTCCTAACCATATTGTTCATTTTTTACTTATACCACAAACTGTACTCCAGTCTTATTGTCTTAGTCTTTGTAACCGATGCCAGTTTGCAATTCCGTTTAATATGTACTTTGGAGCTTTTCTCCCCAGGCCTCTGCTGAAAATGGACTCATACCCAGCTGGTCTTTCCTGGTAAGCAAATGTCAAATAAAATAAAATAAAGTAAATCTCAATCTTCTATAAGTTTTGGGCAGAACTCTAAACAGTCTCGACAGAAACGAAACAAATGCATATGCTAGAATATACAACATAGTATATAAACTTACCAAATGGTCTCTCTCAGTGCTATCCCTTTGCATCCTTTGTGTCTTAACATTTGCTGTAACATATGATTATGTCTTATATATATATATATATATATATATATATATATATATATATATATATGTATAAATGTACATAGTATTGTTACTTTATGCTGTCAGTGCATTATTCTTTAAGTTATTCTATGTAAATCTGTGCACATTGGTATTACTGTCTTTGTTTTCTGTTGTTTGTTGCTGTTTACATTTTATGTTGCTCTTATGTATGTAATGCAGGCTGAGCTTAAAATTTGCTGTGCTATAATCAGTGTTCTAGTCCAGTAAAAATAACTAACTAACTAACTAACTAACTAACTAACTAACTAACTAACTAACTAACTAACTAACTAAGGGTAAATAATAAAAAAGTGATAGATAAGATATACAGGGATGTGTGCAAATGACAGTTCCAGCATTATGGATAGCAGTATACCATTGCTTATTTAAATGAATATAGGGGCTGGTACTAATGATTAGCTTGTTCTGGTTAACTGTATTATTAACAGCTCTACCTGAATGCATCTTGCAAGTTAAGCAGTATTTAACAGCAGTATTAAATAGGTTCTGTCAGCTATGTCATTAACCATTAAAATGTGTGCTTATGACATATGAATAACAATGTTGGCATTAAGTTTGTAATACAGAGGTAATGTCTGCATACATTATGATAAAATACAGAAAGGGTTATTAGTTTAAGGACCTGTATAAAGAGAAAAAATTATGTGTTTAATCATTTTAATCCACCTTGAGATGTCAGTAAATTGAATATGTTTTGACTTATATCACCCAACCAACTTCCCCAAAAAGGTTAAATAACTAGTATTTATTTATTTGTTTATTTGTTTGTTTGTTAACTGACTGGCTTGAACTGGTCCAAAGACTGTTTTCAATCGGAATCAAGCACTAAACAGACTACAAAGACAGTAAAATAAACACAGAAAATAAATATATGACATATCTAAAATCTGTATACATAGATAGTGCAAGTATGTAACAAATCCGGAAGGTAGGCAGAAAATGAATATAGCAATTTACTGTTATAAATGAGTTTAGACATCATGCACTGAATACAGTAGAGGAAACTAATATATTTAAACATAGTCATTGTGTCATTTACATAAAGTTAACTGAATAATTAGGAATATTCCTGCAGAACAGAGGAAGAGCATTCTTTGTTGATGTACTAGTTTTAGAAAATGATGCCTCACTAGATTCCTGGTTTTAAAGTAGAGGCAGGCTTCAGAAGGATAACAGCACCTTTGTGGTCTTATCTTAGTACATTTTGAGGAGGTAAGAGTGATAACTTGTTTAGAAAGGAAAAACACTGATGATCATGCAGGAATTTCTGCAGGAATACCAAGTGAGCTCTAAGATCAACAGTAAGTCACACAGTGGTATATCTGATAAACCTGCTGGACTGATGGAGCAATCAAACTTATTGATAGTTGTCTGAAGGCATTTTGTGTTGTCAGGGTACTCCAGTGTAAGAGAAAGTAGAGAGAAGCATAGCTTTAGCTTTGAAAATCTTTACCGCCTCAAAGAGGAGTTTGTTAATAAAACAGACGATTTTCACTTGCCTAACAACCCTTTTTGTTACTCAGTTTAGAAAAAGCAGCTGAATAAAAAAGGAAACCAAACTACAAGTTTTTTTTAAACTGAATAAGCTGGACAGTTAACTGCACTAGGGGGACTGAAATTTTAAGAAGAGTATATATACCAAGTTTTTTCTTAGATCCAAACAGAAAGAATGAATTCAAAGAGGCACACACTCTATTTAGGCTTTTTACACACATTTTTATATACTTTTTATACACACTTTTTATGTGTTTTTATATGTATTTTATATGCATTTTCTACATATATGTTTTTATCTGATTTAAATGAGTGTGTGTCTCTCTGAATCTGGAAAACATTGGAGTCTTGTATTCTCCACGGAGATTGGTGGGTCTTGTGTGATGTGTATTATAAAAAGGGGATAGTTTTTAAGCATGTTTGTTTTGGTCTGAGGAAGCAACCAGGAGAGGTTGCGAAAGCGCTTACCTATGCAATAAAGGTTTCTGTGGAACTTCATTTGAATTCTTACTTGGATTTTTATTGGATTTTTGGCTTCTTCTTGGTTTTAATGTTTGGAGCATTTTTTCTTTTACATTGGACTTTGTGTTTGTTCCATCACTCAGCAAACAGGGCTTTTCCTTTTTCATTATTAATTTATTAATTGTTTACAATGGGCTTAAGGCAACCCATTGTCCTGCAAAATTACAACATCCACAACTTCTTTTTCCTCAGATGGCTCAACAAGGTTGCACTTAACACTTGCCAAAATGCGACCACTCTGTCCCATTGCAAGACTTCCTCCTCTCAAAAAGAATAGCAGAGTTTGGCCATATTTCCTATTGTAGCAGAAATACTACTTCAGGCTTCCCTTGAAAAGATACCATTAGCCTAGTAGGATTACTCAGTCAACAAAAGGCTAAAAAATAAATCAAAAAATCCTTATTTAATGGTGCATTCTCTGAACTTGCCTCATGATGTCCTGATAGCATATATATACTATCAGTACATAGTAAAGCAAGTTCATTATGTACTTAACGTACACACAAAGTTTATTAACGCTTTCATCAAAATGACTTCATCAGAAAACGCTCCAAATGGTACCAAAAAATTGTTTACAGTCCACATATATAGTAAGTCAATTAACTAATTGAATCAACAATTTAATAATTAAAACTGTACCTAGTAAAACAATTAATACCATTTTAATTTAAAACAGTATTAACAATCACCAAACTTTAAGACCTTTAACTTTCTATTTTTTAAAAAACATTTAATATTTATCATCATATATCAGCTTCCAATTTAATCTGCCACAAGGTTTCCCTCTGCTCTAAAATATTCTTGTAATCATCACATCTTTAAGCTGATAGGAGACCTGGTCTTAATGATTTTATAAATATTAAATGCTTTTTAAAAAATAGAAAGTTAAAAGTCAAAGAAGTCTACTTTAGGAACTCCCAACCGATAGAGCAAATGTCGGAAGACCCCCCTAAACTAGTTTCCATTTGTGATTGTCTTCCCTGATCCTGCTTAGCTTGTCTGCCACACAATTTTGCTCTGACAGCGTGTGGAATATCTGTAGAGTAAAAGTGTGCTGTGAAGGAATATCCCAAGCAAACATGGTTAGTTTACACAATGGATATGACCTGCTTTCCCTTTGCTTGTTGATGTACCACATGACTGTGGTATTGTCTATAACCAACAAGTAACACAAAAAGGCTGCAAGAAAACCAAGACTCCAAAAAAGCTGCAAGCAGGCAAGAAGAATCCACAATAGGAAAGAGCCAACGTCACTATAAGGTACTCGATGCTGTAGTAAGAAACTCCAAAGGCAAACTGCACAATAAAAACTGAATTTTATTAACGTCTCAGTGCATCCACGTTTTCGTCGCCAATGCAACTTCCTCAGATACAAAACTAATGAGCATACCCAGGTTATATATACAATAATTGATAGGATAATTGAATAAATACCCATTTAGTGTAAAAACATCTTTAAAGCTGTAACTGCATTTGCCCTAACATGAAATGTAAACATAGACTTTTTTTAAAAATAATGAACTATCTAAAAAAGTATTTAAATATCATGAATTTGTTTTAAACAACCAGTGTAGACCACAATAGTACAAAATAACTGTCCCTCATAAATTTACATAAAAAATAAAAATACATAAATTAAAAATAAACACATATATAAATCACATGTCTTTACTAATTTTTTAAAATTATTTAATATGGTGCAATAACCACCCATACAAAGTCTTCAATTCATGTACAATATATAGATGCAATACGTAAAATATGTATGAATGAACTAAAACCTACTTGCACCCATTGACTTGGTTACAGATGCTCCGCTTTAAGTTTTAAGTAGGGCATGATAGAAATAAGGTCATTAAGACCCGGAGCTTTGTTGGAAGCTAACAAAATCTGCCAACATGTCTCTCTGTGTGATAACCTAGCTTCCCAGTATCCTCCCCTGATGCATTTGGGGACTGTTTCCAGGACAAAGAACATGAAAAAGGCAGATTGGCACACCACCGTGTGCCTATAAAGAGCATTGGTATTGCATTGTTTTTGGATCTCATAATAATGTTCGTAAATGCGTCTCCTTAACTGTCTTTCGGTCTTGCCAACATAAAATGCTTGGCAAGACCGGCAGACAGCCAAATAAACTATACCTGTGGAATTGCAGTTGTGGAATCTCTGTGCATAGATCTTCCTATTCCTACTTTCTAGGTAAACGTTTTCCTGATTGATAACATATTTGCACTGCCTACAATGTCCACAACGAAAAGTACCCTGTCTAGGTTGATTAGAAATACTGGAACTGGTGTTGTGTTCCAAAACATTCTTAATATTAAATCCCCTTTTGTAAACAAATTTACAAGTTAGGTCCTTTAGGTTATTCAAGTCAGTGAAGTCTTTAAATGTGTCCATTTCTTTCTGGATAATATGCCTAATATATCCTACATTTTCACTGTGTTCAGTAACAAAAACCAAGTTAGAACCTGTAATGTTAAAAGGGGGGGGTAGTAGAACTTGCAGCACATGTATCAACTGGTCCCTTCCCTAGAATGGGAAAAAATCTAGTACCCCTGGCAGAACTAACCTCCTCCCAAACCTATTTGATTAAAGATTTGGGGTATCCTCTGTCCACAAATAGCAAACTCAATTTTTCCCCTTCAATACAAAAATTGTTATCGTCTGATGTCATACGTGAGACCCTAACAAATTGTCCCTTGACAATAGAACTTTTTTGAAATTTAGGGTGTGAGCTAAGGTAATGCAGGTAACTATTGGAAAATGAGGGTTTTCTGTATATGCAGGAGCTAAAGCTGTTGGCTTGTTTATAAAGAGTCACATCTAAATAGTTTACTTGATCAACTGAAATTTCATGTGTAAATTTCAAAAATTCAGTTGTTGAATGCAGGTAAGTAACAAATTCATCTACACAATGCCTTGGTCCTGTCCAAAAAATACAAATGTCGTCCAGGAACCGAGTGTAATGAATCCAGTATTTAGAAAATTCACTGTGTAATACATGTTTATTCTCCCATACTGACAGTATGATGTCGGCGTAAGTTGGAGCACAATTAGCTCCCATAGAGATGCCCGATGTCTGTTGGAAATATTCCCCACAAAAATAAACATAGTTGTTACTAAGGACCAACTCCAGTAAATGCATAACCAATACAACATCATTATTGGTAACACCTTTGCATGCCCAAAGAGCTTCTTCCATCCAGGCCATCCCAATTGTGTGTGGTATAACTGAAAAAAGATCAACCACATCTATGGTTACAAACAATAGGTTAGGCCTGTGGAGTTCACTAGAAATCCCTCACAAGAATTCCCAGGAGTCCTTGAGTAAGTGTTGTTGCTTACCCCATAGCTGCTTTAACTTCCAGTCCAAAAATTTAGAAAGGTTGTGGGTCTTGGACCCCTGGGCAGCCACAATTGGTCTGAGAGGAGGGTCTGTAACATTCTTGTGAATTTTAGGCACCCCAAAGATAGTAGGTACTTTGGGGTGTGAATTACTCAAAAAAGTATAGAGATCTAGTTCAATAACTTCCTGATCTAAAAGATCCTGAATGGCCAGATCAATTTTTTTATATGACATGTGTACCTCATTTAAAGAAGCAATGGTGTATTTTGTCGTATCATGTAGTAAATTATGCATCTTAGCCTCATACATCAATTGCTCCATAATGACTATACCGCCCCTTTATCAGGCTCCATAACCCTGATGGAAGGATCAACACTAAGTTCAGTAAGAAGGGTACTCTCTGCCTGATTAAGATTGGAATTGCTTTTAAACCTCCCTACTCTGCTCCGTATCATGTGAACAATCCTGTTTTCCAAGTTACTAATTTGGGGATGTAAAGGAGGATTATAGGTACTGGACTTTTTTAGCATTAAACATGGGCCCATATTTGTAGATCCAAACAAATGCTGAAGATTGAGCTTGCGTGTAAAAAGTTTGACATCCAGTATGGTATTGACTGTGTTATAACATTTGCTAGGTACAAACTTAAATCCCTTTGTGAACAAGGAAAACCATGTATCAGTGATAACTGCATCGCTATAGTTATAAATGTGATACCCGTTAAAGGTATGTTTGGAGTAATTTCCAATGGCAGTAACCTCAATGATCCTATTTTCTACCATTCCTGTTTTTGATCCCTTCTCCACCCTCTGTTTTTGCCCCCCCCCCACTGGCCTGGGGGAACGGGGTCCTGAATAATGTTGTTGCACCTGTTGATTGTGAAATTGTTGGCGAAGGCGTTCTGATCTCCTGGGTAAAAAATCAGGGTCAGAATAAGCCTCATCATCAAGGCGATGTGGTGGTGGAGGGGAAGAATACTCATGAACAGGGGACTGTAAAACATGTGTATTAGAAGTATCCCTAGGGACCTGTTGAAATGGAATACCACCCCTGAAATTAGGTGGGTTGGGATACTGCCTACCCTCCTGGTATTCCTTGATGTCTCTATTAAGTTTCCTGTATTTTCGGTTCAACACTGTATTGCATTGTTGGTCTATTTGTTTCCTTAGTTCGTAATATTTATGTTTTTCAGAGTCAATGGTAAACATTAAGTCAGAAGTAACAGTTTCATTTAGTTTAAAAATATCCTGTTGTAAGATTTTAATTTCAATGCCATTTCTTTTAATAATAGCTCTGACAATGCCAAATCCAAAATGAAAAGCTTGAAAATTATATTGTGCCAATGATAAACAAAGTTACTTCAAGGAAGCAGATTGTAAAAAGCATTCAGCTAGTAACTGATGCAAAGGTAGTATCACAAAAACAATTTTTGCCACAGGGATAAAAGCAAGTACATCTGAAGGTCTAAAACCCAGTGGCACAATTATCTCTTCCCATATAACATACCTATTTATGGGAGTTTCTGTCTTAACAGATATTCTAATAACTGGTAAGGGTACTTTGTTTTTAAAGTCTTAAATAGAGTCCATTATCCTTTTTTGTACAACTGCAGCATATGAAGCAACCAACAATATGACTGAGTCATTGCACATGTCTTCTGACTGGCAAAACAGGACATAGGTAGTCACAGGACCTTTATTGACAGATATCCTTTCCTTCTCAGCTGAAGCAGTACACATCAATTCAGATCTGCTGTTTTTTTCCATACTCTGACTACAAGGAACTGCTGAAGACTCATCAAGTTCATCTTAATTTATTAAGTAAAAGAAAAAATGTTCCAAACGCTAAAACCAAGGAGAAGCCAAAATCCAATAAAAATCCAAGTAAGAATCCAAATGAAGTTCCACAGAAACCTTTATTGCATAGGTAAGTGCTTTCGCAACCTCTCCTGGTTGCTTCTTCAGACCAAAACAAACATGCTTAAAAACTATCCTCTTTTTATAATACACATCACACAAGACCCACCAATCCCCGTGGAGAATACAAGACTCCAATGTTTTCCAGATTCAAAGAGGCACACACTCTTTTTAGGCTTTTTACACACATTTTTATATACTTTTTATACACACTTTTTATGTGTTTTTATATGTATTTTATATGCATTTTCTACATATATGTTTTTATCTGATTTAAATGAGTGTGTGTCTCTTTGAATCTGGAAAACATTGGAGTCTTGTATTCTCCACAGAGATTGGTGGGTCTTGTGTGATGTGTATTATAAAAAGGGGATAGTTTTTAAGCATGTTTGTTTTGGTCTGAGGAAGCAACCAGGAGAGGTTGCGAAAGCGCTTACCTATGCAATAAAGGTTTCTGTGGAACTTCATTTGAATTCTTACTTGGATTTTTATTGGATTTTTGGCTTCTTCTTGGTTTTAATGTTTGGAGCATTTTTTTCTTTTACATTGGACTTTGTGTTTGTTCCATCACTCAGCAAACAGGGCTTTTCCTTTTTCATTATTAATTTATTAATTGTTTACAATGGGCTTAAGGCAACCCATTGTCCTGCAAAATTACAACATCCACAACTTTTTTTTCCTCAGATGGCTCAACAAGGTTGCACTTAACACTTGCCAAAATGCGACCACTCTGTCCCATTGCAAGACTTCCTCCTCTCAAAAAGAATAGCAGAGTTTGGCCATATTTCCTATTGTAGCAGAAATACTACTTCAGGCTTCCCTTGAAAAGATACCATTAGCCTAGTAGGATTACTCAGTCAACAAAAGGCTAAAAAATAAATCAAAAAATCCTTATTTAATGGTGCATTCTCTGAACTTGCCTCATGATGTACTGATAGCATATATATACTATCAGTACATAGTAAAGCAAGTTCATTATGTACTTAACGTACACACAAAGTTTATTAACGCTTTCATCAAAATGACTTCATCAGAAAACGCTCCAAATGGTACCAAAAAATTGTTTACAGTCCACATATATAGTAAGTCAATTAACTAATTGAATCAACAATTGAATAATTAAAACTGTGCCTAGTAAAACAATTAATACCATTTTAATTTAAAACAGTATTAACAATCACCAAACTTTAAGACCTTTAACTTTCTATTTTTTAAAAAACATTTAATATTTATCATCATATATCAGCTTCCAATTTAATCTGCCACAAGGTTTCCCTCTGCTCTAAAATATTCTTGTAATCATCACATCTTTAAGCTGATAGGAGACCTAGTCTTAATGATTTTATAAATATTAAATGCTTTTTAAAAAATAGAAAGTTAAAAGTCAAAGAAGACTACTTTAGGAACTCCCAACAGATAGATCAAATGTCGGAAGACCCCCCTAAACTAGTTTCCATTTGTGATTGTCTTCCCTGATCCTGCTTAGCTTGTCTGCCACACAATTTTGCTCTGACAGCGTGTGGAATATCTGTAGAGTAAAACTGTGCTGTGAAGGAATATCCCAAGCAAACATGGTTAGTTTACACAATGGATATGACCTGCTTTCCCTTTGCTTGTTGATGTACCACATGACTGTGGTATTGTCTATAACCACTTGAAGATGTCCTGAGGACCAAAGATGATTCAGAGAGTCGGGTGCCTTGATCAGGGCAGGCATCTCCTTGATATTTATCTGGTTGTATCTGTCCTTGATGTCCCACAACCCGCTGCACTTTTATCCCTCCTGAAACTGCTTCCCAAGCAAAGTCTGCTGCATCTATGGTGACTGACTGCTTTGGAGCAAGGAGGGAGAAGCAGAGACCTGGATTTAAGGATATCTGTTGTCTCCATCAAAACATTTTCTTCTAGCAAACCCCAACACTGGGATCTGAAAAGATCAGGGATGTTGATGCTGGAACCAAAGAAATTTTAGATACCACTGTATTTTTCTCATTTGAAGTCTTGCCAGGGGTATCATGAGAATCGTGCATGCATGGCATGCGACCCAAAATCCTATGGTATTCCCTTGCAGTGACCAAAGTTTGAGTGGAAACCCTTAGAAATAGATCTAAAATCTAAAAATCAAAAACTCTATTATTTATTTATTTATTATTTATTTATTTATTGACATTTGTTTACCGGGAAAGTCTGTTGGTCCATGCTAGCCCATTTTCAGTGGAGGCCCGGGGAGAAAAGCTCCACAGTAACAGTTAGAAATGACAACAAATTTCAGCATTGCTCACAGTAACAAGTATCAATGAGACAGAGATACAACCTGTCAATCTACATATGAACTCATAGACTGGACAACAAAAGGAAAAGAAATAAACAAAAACAGGAACATAAAAGTTTCCCAAACTACTATTTACATAGCAGTACACTAAGGTGTCAGTAACATTAGTATTTGACTAGAGAAGTGTTTACATAGTAAAAAGTGACCCAGTGACACAAAGCACATCCTGCTGATAAACAAATGAACTTATAAACTCAACAAAAAGAACACAGAAGTTTCCCAACTTATTATTTACATAGTATATACATAGAATAAAGTGGTCATTGTGAAAACTATATAAATCTAGAGTAAGGGGTACAAGGTTACAGGGGAAAATGGGGGTGAATTTGGGTGAAGACAGAGTAGGTTAGAATTTAGGAAACTGTTGACGAAGGAATTGAGCAGTTACATATCCATGAGGAAGAGAGGTCGCTGTGAAGCACAGCTTTGAAGGTAGCCGGCGATGGTTGAAATCGGATTGGTGCTGGAAGGTTGTTCCAACTTTTGGACATGGTCCATGAGTATAGTAATTGGCCTACTGGGAGTTGTGGCTTGTGTATTTGGAGCAGACATTGGTGCTCAGGGCGAAGAGGATGAGCTGGATTATACAGGGAGAAGATGGAGCTTAGGGCTGGGCAGTTATAAAGTTTATAAATCATTTTATGAGTGGTGGAAAGCTGGAGAAGGAGAAGATAGTGGGGAGCTGAAGCCATTTCAGTTGCCTTAGGGTAGTACAGTGGTGAGTAGAGTGGTGACTATTTGTGACGAATTTAGCAATTTTGTTATAGCAAGTTTTTTCTTTGATACTAAGAACATCCTTGAATAAAAACCCTTCCCTGCCTGGGAAGGAGGAACTTGTTCTATCACTCCCTGAGACAACATATGATGAAGAACAGGTGAAAATAAAAGAGCCTAATCTGGAGGATGACGAATGACCCCCCCAGAAAGGAGGAATTTCATTTCACTGCCATCTGTAACCTTGATGAATGATTTTCAGAACCCATTTGTCTGAAACAATCTGTTGTCAAAGAGAAAAATGGAGCCAGGGTGGGAGGGGGGGTCACAAGGTCTCTTGAACACCCATTCAGACCCGTTGGACTTTCCTTGGTTTTGGGAGGTTTGAGACTTCTTTTTGGAACCCCCTTGCCATTTCTTCTTAAGCATCTGTTTACCTGAATTTCATTGAGACTGTTTATTCTGTTTTTTTGCCAAAATTAGATGTGGAGATAAAAAAAAAAATCCCTTGGATAATTTGGAAATGGAAGGCTGATAAGTCTTTGAGATTCCCTGGATCAGCTTGCCTCTTTCATCACATTTTTAATCACTTCTGTAGCAGAGGGGCCAAACACTAAATCTCTGTTTAATAGAGAATTTAAAATCTAATTTTTAACAGCATCTGAGAGGTTCTGAGAATGCAGCCATGCAGACCTCCTCAAAAAAGTATGAATGGCACTAGCCTTATAAAAAGTATCAACAGAGTAATAGACACCACAAACAATGAGTAGTGACCTGTGCAATGGAAGAAACTAAGTTATTTCAAGCAGATTTTCCTCAATAAAAGAAACGTCAGATAAAACATTCTTCATACTGTCACAATTTGTCAGAACAAGCTTTAACATATAAGCCTGACAAATCAAAATTCTGAAAAATCGAAGTTGCAGAAGTATACAGCTTTTACCATACCTGTCAATAGGTTCATAAGTTCATAGGAGGTTACTAGGCTATTGGCACTAGTGCCTTTTTAAGCCTAGCCATGCTATATCCTTGTTTCCTTATTGACCAAGTTGTATGGTGTATATTTGCAGTGCAAGTCTATAATTTTCCCATCCTTGTTAGAATCATGGGATCAAATAAAACTATAATGGCTGAGTCAGGTTTGAGCACAGTGTATAAAAATGTAAGAGACTGAGAAACTTTATGCATACCATCTGACTATTTAGGGGCAGCTGGCTGATTAAAATGAAAATTGCAGGCAATAACACACATAATCTCTAAAGCAAACAAAACAGGAAGAGTGGGTGTAGGTTTTGGGAAATCCTTCTGTAGCAACTCACAGTATTTTCTGAGGGACTGAAAAACCTCAGTGTTCTTCCACTGAAAACATTGGCACATTCTAGCAACAGTCTCAGAGAAAGAGAAAACCCCACAGGGAGAATCAGAAGCTGAGCTCTCCTGAGTCTGAGTCAAAAATCTTAGGAAAAAAAACTGTATCCATCCCTGCATCTTCCTGTTCAGTTTCAGAATCTTGACTCTCTTCAGGAAAAGCGAATTCCCACTTTCTTTTACCATAAACTACTTTACAAGAAGGATCAATACCTGAATGAAACTCTGAGACAGACCCAGTGAAGTGTTCAGAGCCACACGCTCCAGGGATCTGAACCTTGTCATCACAATGAACAAAACATGCTGGAGGGATAGGTTCCTGACCCAGAGACTCCCCAGACTCTGGAATAGACTGCCCATACATGTCAAGCAGAGCACCTCTTTGGCCCTCTTCAAAAGGAACCTTGATGACTGGATGGGAGATAGGAAATTCATCTTGACGATTGGATGGGAGATAGGAAATTCACCCCAGGGATCATGCCAGTCGTCCTGCTAGACAGGGTCCAGGGAAGTAAATATTGTGGGAAGAAATAGCCAGGGAATTGTTATGGCTAGGCTTGTATAAGCCCTAGGGCCAATAGCCTAGTACCAATCTATGAACCTATGAAAGGACTAGATACATGCTTGGTTTTCTGTTTCTTTTTGACAGGAATAATGGGACAAACCATGTTACTAATGGCAGAAGCTGCTTCCCAAGGGGTGGGCACAGCATTCTGACACAACAGGGAAACCTCCCCTATTCCCTATTCCAGGACTGATGAGAGTGGATCTCCCTTACTCACTGAGGGGACCACAACAGCCACAGAGAACATGGCTAACTCCCAATCCACAGTGGCTGTAAGCGCTACACCTGAGGGATCCAGGGTAAAAGATAAGTGGTCTGAAGTACAACAAATGGCCACAGCACAGTCACCTACCAGCAGCAGAGCAAATTGCCAGCTGTTGTGGTGGCAAAGGCTGTTCAGTTAATTTTTGTGGCTGGAAGAAAGACTGACCATGGGACTGGTAGTCTGTTCCATGACCAAGCTGGAAGACAAGCAGAAATTGCCAGTAAACACTGCCAGTCCACAAAAGTTACTTTTGTGACAGAAAAAAACACAGTAAAAAGGACTTTAAACACTATGCCAACCCCACAAAAGAAAAAAATAAACACAATTTATCCACAAAAAAATATGTTTTCAGTTATTTTACACTACTTTTAAACCGATGGGAAAAAACAAGTGCTCCATTTAAAAGTATGTTAAAGTCTCAATGCCGTTCATTACAAGAAGACACTCCTAGCTTTAAAATAACTTTCCTGAACACAAAAGAAGTAAAACATCAACAGAAATAATTAAATTTAATTTTTTCCTCCCAAAAGGAATATATCTGCCCTGCAAATGGAAGCATAAGCCGACTGTCTGTCAATCCTAGAAAGCCACAGAGGAACGTACTCTCCTATGGTAGTAAAACTCTGAAGGGCTTCATGCCCAAACTTGTCTTTTATTCAGTTCAGCTTGAGCCGCTTGACAGTTTAGGCACATAGAAGGTGCCCTGAAGCTTTGAAAGCTGGCTGGCTTTATATTCTTGGCAGGATATAACCCATATAGCTAAGTATACTGCAGCAGTGATGAACATGATGAACATCTAACATATACTTATATCGAGATCATCATGTTTTACATACCTCTTTTACCAAAATAATATTTCAACCATAGCATTACTACCTATTTTATGGAGATTAAGACACCAGTACTCAGTACTTAGCATTTTCATAGGAACTTTTCTTAATTGTTGTGCCTAAGAATTCTGGCTGAGTTTGTTATTTGTTTCATCACAACTGAATTTGCCCCACATCCTTCTGAAATGAATGTTAGTAGTTTATTTAAAAAAACATTATGATTTAACATAAACGCTCAGTTTCTTGAACGTGCCCACTTGAAGTGGTAACCTGCTCAGTCATTGTCAGTGGGTAAATAACATTATTGTATGGGATTAGTCATCAGTCCTTATTATGTATAATCTGGGGAAGAGGGTCCTGCTTATGGCAATGGAAAATCATGCACACTGAAACTGCTTAACCACTACACTAAGGTGGTCATTTGTGCTTTCTTGCTAATTACTTTTAGAGGCCCCATACTTTTTGTAGCAGCAGCAGCAAAGGAAACTCGGTGTCAAATCGCCCTTTAGCACCACTTAACAGATATGTGACAGACTCAGCTGGTGCTACACATCCAGTTCTAGGCTCCCTGACCACAGCTGATGGAGTAACACACATATCAATACACATCATGTAAAAATCAAAAACTCTTTCTCCTTGTATGTATCCCCAGTAGCACTAGCTGCTACGTAACCCCTAATACCAACTTGCAATCTCAAACCATTGTACCATTAAAATAATTCACCATATTTATGCCCTCATCTCTTCAAACTAGCATGAGTTCTTGCACTCTGAAGTATTAGAAGAGTTGATGCCATAGTAGTGCCACTGATATCAGTATATGTAGAAACTCTTGAGGATCAAAAGCAGAGAAACAATTATTACTCCTCATAATGCAGCCCTTTAAATTTATTACTACATCCCACGCTGCCTGCTTACTCCCTCAATCATTGGTGAGTGATCTCATTCCAGGGAGGAAACTTTTGTATGCCCACTGAATCATCTCTTGCACATAATAACCTCTATTCTTTGACTAACACTAGCAAAAAAGGGAAATTTCTACTCTAGAAGGTCTGAATTAAAAGAATATTAATGATGAAAACAAAATATAAATCATCCTGATTTATAATGCAAGTTGTCAGCCTGGGCTTAGCCTGCACAGAATATTATATGTACACTTAGCAACTAATTTCCAGCTAAAGCTACTTTACTTGAATTCTGGTAATCTTCTAATTTATTACTGAATGTACGTTTTGACTTGTTTTGCTGTCAGTAGAACTAAGTAATATTACAAATCCTGACATTTTTGTTTTTTTCTTTTTTACAGGGAGTTTCCAGGTGACTCGGTGCACTTTCCACAATGACTGCCTTGCGGCAGAGAAGTCATGCATTGCAGATGCAGTTTGTAGCACAGCATACAGCACTTTACAAAGCTGTCTTACTGCCACTGGGGATATCAGCCTGCTCTCACCCGATAATCAAACTGAATGTAAGACTGCACGAATAACTCTGCAGCGCTCTCATTTCCAGAACTGTCGCTGTCAGCGAGGAATGAAGAAAGAAGAACAATGCCTTAAGATCTACTGGGACATCAATCCCGGCTTTACAACACACGGTGAGATATTGCATGTAGTGTATGGACTTTACAATGCTTTCAGTAACTAAATACTGTGTTTATAACACAGTGAAAGACAACCAGACACAACCACTGATGTCAAATAGATTTATTCATATTCATAAGCAGTCATAGCTGCACTTATCTATTTGCTGGCCTAATATGTTATCTGAATTATGGCATATTTCTTATCACAGCAGCTTACATAGAGCAACACATGGATGTGGAAGCCCTTCACCCTGTAGTACCATATTCATAGCATCCCGTGCTTTATGGTCCTTTTGTAATGTAGCAACTTATAGACAGTAACACAGAGACATAGGATTTGTTCACATTACATCTTACTGGCAGGAAGTTGAAATATGGGATCCTTAATACTGCAGCATCTGACAGGCAACAGCATGTGATAATGTGGACACTATTAACAATATGAAGCAGCAGCTTGCTAAATGCAATACATAGGGATTAAAATCCTTTACAGTGTTAAACTATACTGGCAGCGTGACATGCATATGGGGCCTTTTAACACTGCAACACATAGCAGACTGTGTAGCACAGGAAGGTGTGAGGACACTTTGTAGTGTAGCCTACTAAATCAGCAAACTCAACACATAGGTGTGAGGGGCCTTTGCATGCAGAGATGTTCTAGCAACAATAATATATGGGTCTGTGGCCCATTTATACTACAGCACTTGACTATAGCACTTGACTATAGAGAATGTTCCCACACCTGTACTTTGCAGCAGCACATCGGTTTGGGATCCTACATATGTCAAATGGGAATGGAAATCAACCAGAAGTAGGTAAAAATCAGACAGCAACTGAATGTGTCAAAAAACAAAATAAAGAATATAAGGTGAAGGGTCAGATGAGAAGGCAAGAAATGTGGAAAATACATAAATGTAGTTGCAAGTGTAGAAAACTCTTGGAACAACCTCATGTTGATCAAGATCTAATGCAGAAATGGGTAAGGAGAGCTGAATTTAAACCAAAAGATGAAGGTTAATATTGGTGGCCCAAGATAGTGGACTACATACACATTGGTTTACAAAGTCCATTGAACATGTTAGAGAAACATACAAATGTAGGTTTTGTAAAACAGAACTGGAAACAGTCATACATCTTGTTGGTTGTGATATACTTATACTGAAAGGCATAATAATGTGGCAAGACTGTTGTACTGGGGATTGTGCAAACATTATAATAGTGAAGTAGCTGAAAAACACTTAAAACATGAACCACAAAGCATAATAGAAAAGGATGAAGTTTATGTCACATGGGATCACCCATTACTAACAGTTCAAAAAATAGATGGAAGAAAACCAGATATAGTAGTCCATGAAAAGAAAACAAAGGCAGCATTGATCATTGAAATTGCTACACTCAGTGACTACAGTGTCTTATGTACAGAGAGACACAAAGTCATAAAATACCAAGATTTGCAGGCAGAAACTAGGACAAAGTGGAAAAAAAGATACCCAGACAGTTCCAGCAGTAGTAGGCGCAATGGGTCTTATAAAAAAGAATTTACAATCATACTTAGATATGCTACTGATGCATGTAACTCCATATGAATTGCAGAAGGAGTCATTACGGAGCACATTGCGGATGCTGCAATGAGCACTTCTGGCTAACATTAAAGATTGAAACAGTACAAATTTCATGAATTTTAATCATACTTTGACTTAGGAATGGGGTCCATTCCCATCATGGTATTAGAAACCCAAAAGACTTGGAGAAATTAAAAAGTGTGAAGGTCCTTTGCATGCAGTGATGTTCTAGCAACAATAATATATGGGTCTGTGGTCCATTTATACTACAACAGCTTTCTGACTATAACACTTGACTATAGAGAATGTTCCCAAACCAGTACTTTACAGCAGTGCATGGTTCTGGCTTCTTTCAAACTGAGTACTGCATAATGTTTTACTGACAGCAGCATATTCATGTATAATACCTTTGTACCATAGAAAGTTACTGATAGCTGTGCACAGGTATCAGGAAGTCCGAGCCCAGCTAACACATCTTTTTTTACAACAACATATATAGCCAAGTGTAGTCACAGTAGATCAACTTGCTGACAGACAAACATGATGCCAGATGTAGTCACAGAACTGCTCCTTACTGACTGCTGTCATTAATGCTGGGAACATTTCACACTACAGCTCCTTACTGACTGCAGTCATTAATGCTGGGAACATTTCACGCTACAGTTCCTTACTGACTACAGTTATTAATGCTAGAAGGATTCACACTACAGCTCCTTACTGACTGCAGTCATTGATGCTGGCAGGAGTCAGACTACAGCTCCTTACTGACTGCAGTCACTGATACTGGGAACATTTCACACTATAGCTCCTTACTGACTGCAGTCATTAATGCTGGCAGGAGTCACACTACAGCTTCTTACTGACTGTAGTCATTAATGCTGGGAACATTCACTACAACTCCTTACTGACTGCAGTCATTAATGCTAGGAACATTTCACACAACAGTTCCTTACTGACTACAGTTATTAATGCTAGAAGGATTTACACTACAGCTCCTTACTGACTGCAGTCATTAATGCTGGCAGGAGTCAGACTACAGCTCCTTACTGACTGCAGTCATTAATACTGGGAACATTTCACACTATAGCTCCTTACTGACTGCAGTCATTAATGCTGGCAGGAGTCACACTACAGCTTCTTACTGACTGCAGTCAATGCTGGGAACATTCATTACAACTCCTTACTGACTGCAGTCATTAATGCTAGAAACATTTCACACAACAGTTCCTTACTGACTACAGTTATTAATGCTAGAAGGATTTACACTACAGTTCCTTACTGACTGCAGTCATTAATGCTGGCAGGAGTCAGACTACAGCTCCTTACTGACTGCAGTCATTAATACTGGGAACATTTCACACTATAGCTCCTTACTGACTGCAGTCATTAATGCTGGCAGGAGTCACACTACAGCTTCTTACTGACTGCAGTCATTAATGCTGGGAACATTCACACTACAACTCCTTACTAACTGCAGTTATTAATGCTAGGAGGATTCACACTACAACTATTTATTGACTGCAGTCATTAACGTTAGGTGCATTCACACTACAGATCTTAACTGACAGCAGCATATAATGACATATGTACTCATACTACAGTGTCTTACTAATATATGCCACACAATACCAGGGGCAGTCACAGTGCAGCTGTTTAATGACAGCAGTGCATAATGCAGTCATAGTCAAACTACAATTCGTTATCGACAGAAGCATGTGATGCCAGGTACATCCAGACTGCAGCTCCTTATTAACAGACATACTCAGTGACAGGTGCAGTCACACTTTCAGATGTGCATGATTCCAGGTGAAGCCAATTCTTAATTTCTTACTGACAGTAACCATTGATATCTGGTGCACCAGTTCCTTACTGAGAGATGAATGTAATGTCAAGGGTAGTCACACTGCAACTCCTTACTGACAGATGGACATGCTGCCAAATGTAGTCACACTACAACTCCTTCCTTAAAGATGTGCAGGCTGCCAGGTGTAGTGATACTACAACTCCCTACATACAGGTGCACATGCTGCCAGGTGTAGTCACAGTACAACTCCCTACTTACAGGTGGACATGCTGCCAGGTGTAGTCACAGTACAACTCCTTACTTACAGGTGCACATGCTGCCAGGTGTAGTCACACTACAACTCCCTACATACAGGTGCACATGTTGCCAGATGTAGTCACACTACAACTCATTACTGACAGATGCACATGCTGCCAGGTGCAGTCACAGTAAAACTCCTTACTTACAGGTGCACAAGCTGCCAGGTGTAGTCACACTACAACTCTCTACAGATGCACATGCTACCAGATGTAGTCACAGTACATCTCCCTACTTACATTTGCACATGCTGCCAGGTGTAGACACAGTACAACACCTTATTTACAGATGCACATGCTGCCAGGTGTAGTCACAGTACAACTCCTTACTTACAGGTGCACATGCTGCCAGGTGTAGTCACACTAAACTCCCTACTTACAGGTGCACATGCTGCCAGGTGTAGTCACTCTACAACTTCCTACTTACAGGTGCACATGTTGCCAGATGTAGTCACAGTACAACTCCCTACTTACAGGTGCACATGTTGCCAGATGTAGTCACAGTACAACTCCCTACTTCCATATGTGTAGAACCTTTAGACTTCAGCATTTGTTGACAGCAGCACATAAGTACCAGATTCACACCGATGAAGATTAATAAAAGATAGTTTTTACTCCTTAGCACATTCCTGACAGTTTACAGGGATATCATTCATGACTTCACACTGTAATAAATCAGTAGCAGCAGTGCAGATGTGTGCTGATTTTTAGAATGCTGCACTGTTCTGCTAGCAGTGCTGTAGTGTAAGGGCTCTATATATACAATAAGTACCTCAGAGACAGCAGAATTGATGCATACTAACCATTTAACATTTAGCTTCTCTGTAAAAGCAGTGTTTCTGATGTAATTCATGGTAATACTGAGGCAGGGGCATCCTTCACCTTGTAACACTTTAGTTTAATGTTGAGGTACCAAGATCTTTATGATGATAACAACATAGTGTACGTGTGTGTGTGTGTGTGTGTGTGTGTGTGTTGTGTGTGTGTGTACTGGAGGGGCATTATAATGAAGCAGATCTCTGATACCAGCACTGCGGAAGCTTCACTGATATCAGTACTGAGTACTCGGGATACTTCAGACTATAGCAGAAGCAGCACTCGACATATCTACCCTTGAGCTCACCATGATTGGAACCTTCTCACTTTGAATCCCTCCTGACAGCAGCTGTGGAGTATGTGAGCACTCTGCAGTACAGTACCTTGCTGATTATGAGGCAAGAGTCAGGAAAACTTCCTCATGTAGGAGTTCTCTGTTGTCCTTTCAGAATACAACACTTCACGGATGACATTATTTGGGTTTACTGGCCTTTTACTACGCAGAATATTATGGATTATAGTTCAATGTTAAAGGACCACTGCTATCAGAAACTGAAAAAAAAAAGACATGCATTTTTTTATCTTGTCACAAAGTACTATACAATTTAAACCTGTCAGCAGCACAATAGCAATGAATTACTAATTTTAATTTTTCTCATCATTTTCAAACTGAATGCATGGGGGCAGGCATTCTGACATATTTTTTTTTCTTAGATAGTTACTTTTAAATCCATAGTACACTTTGAAGGCACATGATGAGATTAGCTTGCCCTTGTCTCACCTGTCATACCACACAGTTCCATTAACTTAGAATGGAAGCAGTTGGAAATACTGCTAAGTCTGAATATCTTCAGTAAAATGTGTCACTGATGGGTTTGCAGTGACTTACATATCTGTTTCCTACATATGTGTTACACAGTCTGCAAAAAAGTGCTTGCAGAATTGTAAAGAAATAATTGAAATAACAGTTTTTTTGAATAATGTAATTTTGTAAGAGTCAGGTCCTGTCTTCATCACACCTTTCTGTCCTGGGTAAGCCACAGTATCCTACTTCCATGCTTGCAAAGCTCAGTTAATTAGTAAAGTTGCCCTCAGTGGTTTTCAGGTTTCTTTATTTTCAGACTACCATAGGCTTAGTAAATTTATGGCCTTGGGGAGGGAAGTAGTTCTGCTGTAAATGACAGTGCACAATAGAAGAACTGTAAATTTTGAACATGAATAATGTTTTGACCCCACGGAGAGTGAAATAAAGCAGAACAACAGGCATCTTGCTATACACATTTCATTCACAAGAAACTTCAAATGTAACAAGTGAAATGGTGTATGAAAAAGAGAGACACAATACTAAACAAAGCATGATGAGATTTCAACACAGCCCCAACTTGGTGTGCACTGAGGAAACAAAGTAGGATAAAAATGCCCCAAAGGAGAAGAAGCTCCTAAATCCTGCTTTTAATATGTGGTAGTATTGAGATCATTTTGTAGAGGGAGAATTAGACTGCAGAGAAAGGAAATGCTGCGTTCAAGTGTAGTTGTTCCTTAAGAACTCCTGCTCAGATTTCAGTCTCACTGGCCACATTAATTCTGGGCCTGTTTCACGCTATAATCAATCTGCTTAAAGCAGTATTATGAAGTGGATCTCTTCATACTTTTGAAACTCATTTTTAGCAGTCGTGGAGTATGGAGACATCATCTTTTTTATTTTGTCTATATGTGAACCAGGAAAGTCCACTGAACAAAATGTCCATTTTCAGGGGTACGTAGGAGCACTGTCTGGTTAAGTGACTTGCTCACTATTGCACAGTGGGAAAATGGAGGTTGAAGGAATCCATTTGTGTTCCTTGAAATCCATTTAGCAGCTTGTTAGCAGCTTTTTGCAGTAACGTATTGACAGTGGTTCTGGTACAGGACTGTACACATTCTTCAGACTACAGCATTTTAATAATACTGTTATGGGGGAGGGCATCTTCAAACTGCAGCATTGCACTGGTAACATTTCTGCAGTGTGGGGTCTTTCTGAATGCAATAACCTACTTTTAGCACTTCTGCAGTGTACTTATTTGTACTGCAGCAGCTTGTTGCTGGTGCTAGTGCTTTGTGGGGTTCTTTCTCATCGCTTTGCCACACTGGCAGTGGCACTGATTTGGGAGGAAAAAATAATGATGTAGAATTCTTCCTGTTGTTACTCCTTACAGATAAGAACAGTGCAGATTGCAGGGAGAATTTTTGTTGCAGTAGTTCATTAACAGGACAATGGCAATGAGAGGGTTCTTTACATTAGAGTACCTCACTGACAGCAGTGCTGCTGCATAGGCATATTGCACACTGCAACATCACACAATTGTTAGCACAGGGGTGCGTGTGTGGAGCAATGTTTCTACTGCAAATACTTGTTGATAACACTGGAACTGGGGAAACTCCTATGGTAGTACCTCACCCACATGCACTAAGGCATGAAGACCCTTTCACTGTAGTCCTCATTAGCAGCACTAGAGAGTGGCAATGCCACTTCTCAATGTTATCAGCACTTATGTGTGGGAAAGTTTTTATACCATGATACCTTACTGCTAGTAGCACTGGTTTCTGCATTTGTTTCAGAAAGTAGTATCCCATTGATTGATGCATTGAAGTATAGGGAACCTTTGTGCTACAGTACTGCATGATTTTTAGTATTGGAGTGTAGGAATCCTTCACAGTACAGCATCTCACTGTTCATAATACTTGGTTCTTGAGCTGCTTCACAGCAGTGGATGTAGAGTACTCTCATATTGCAATACCTCACTGTTGGATGTACTGGGGTTCATAGGTTCATAGGTGTGTACTAGGCTAATGGCCCTGGAGCCTTTACAAACCTAGCCCAAAGAAATTGCCCAGGCACCATGCCACCTGATGTTAGTTCACAGTGCCCCTATCCAGTAGGGCAACTGGAGTGATACCTGGTGTGAACTTTCTGTTACCCATCCACTTGTCAAGATTTTTCTTGAAGAGGGCCAGCAAGGTGCTCTGCTTGACCTGAATAGGAAGTTTATTCCAGAGTATGGTCAGTCTTTGTGAGATGAACCTGCCCCTCCAACATGTTCTGTTAATTGTGGTAATGAGGTTGTGATCTCTGGAGCGTGTGGCACTGGGGGATTGGGATTTCTTTTGGTGTAGCATTTCAAGTAGGGCTGGGTCAGACATGGCTTTGTAAGTCAAGCAGAGATCACCTCTACGTAGATGATAAGAGACTGAGAATAGCTGAAGTTTCTTGAGTCTGTCCATGTAGGACATGTGTTTAAGGCCTAGGATCCTTTTTGTGAGGTACTTTTGTGGCCTCTCTAACTGTTGTAGGTGACTGGTCAGGTACATGCCAAATAGGGCATTATATTCAATGACTGGTCTAATGCTGGATGAGTAGAGAGAGATGAGAAACTCTTTCTTCCTGGATGTGAAACCTTTGGTTATAAGATGTGCCATGCAGAAGGACTTTCTGACCACAGTGACAATGTGGAGGTAGAAAGTGAGGTAACTGTCAATCTAGGTGCCTAGATCTCTTATAGCCCCTTCAGTGGGCTCCCATCAACATGGTAATTCATGGGAACTGAGGTTTTTCCAAAGGGGATGATAATGCATTTTTTGGTGTTAAGATTCAGGCCATGGTTCCAACACCAGTCACTGGTCTTAGAGAGGCCCTTTTGTAGGATGTCTGGATCAGTTGGGGAGTTGATAATGACTCCTAGCTTGCAGTCATCAGTGAAATTGGTCAGCCAGAATCCTTCTGTGTTGGCCTGGACTTCTGAGAAGTAGATGCCAAACAGGAGAGGGCCAGGACTGAGCCCTCTGGGACTCCACTCGTGACTTGTCAAGTCTGACTTGGAATTCGCAACTTTTACTCTATGGGTCCTGTCTGTGAGCCAATTTGCAACCCACCTAGTGATGTAAGGATTGATGCCTAGTTTGGTGAGTTTATCAATGATACCTGTGTGGGGAATGGTATCAAAGGCCTTGGCCAGGTCAAGGTAGGCTGTATGCACTGCCTTACCCTCATCCACAGCCTTGGTAACTGCCTCGAAGAAGTCAACCAAGTTCAGCAGGCAGGATCTCCCCTTTACAAAGCCAAACTGTGTGAGGTCAAGTTTGTAGATTGCCTATATCTTTGTTAAACAGGTCCATGATGATGTGCTCCACAGCTTTGCATATCAGACTTGTCAGGCTAATGAGGCAATAGTTCCCAGGGTCTGTATTTGCTCCCCTTTATGGAACAGGATGACTGTAGCAGTGTGCCATTCATTTGGGACATAGCCTGAGGTAAGGCTGTGATTGAAAAGGGCACACAGATGTGGTGCCAGTTCATTTTGTTGCTCATGTAGGATGCAGCCAGGGATATTATCAGGTCCCATGGATGCTGTATTCCTAGATTTGGACAATGCAGCTTTTACCTGTGCCGCAGAAATGGTGGGTACCAGTCTTTCTTCTGGTATTGTGATAGGGCCCTTGGTGGGGAGAGGGGTAAAGTTGGCACTGAATCTGTCAGCCAATATGTTGGCTATATCTGTTGTCTCAGTATAGGAGGTGCCATTGTACAATAACTCAGAGCAAATCTGGGTATTGCCTTTGAGGTTTTTGATATAGGTATAGAAGGCTTTGTGGTTGTTTTTGGTGTCAGGCAGAGTTCTGCCTTCATAGCTGGCTTTACGGAATTTCATAAGGGATCTCAGCTTTTTGTTGAAACTGATAAGGGAGGTTTTCCAGTCTTGTGACTTTATTTTTTTCTGCAACAGTTTTTTCCTTCAGTTGTAGAGTTTATTGATGGCTGGGGACCATCAGATTTGCTTCCTTTTTTTTGGAGGAGAGCATCTTAGTTCTATTTGGTATGGCAAGGTCCATGCATTTGTGTACATGCTCGTACAGAGCATTGGTGTATTTTACGGCAGTCATGTAGCTATTTTCCATTGGCATGGGTGCCGAGAAGTTAGCCACCTCTGTTTTTAGGAACCCAAAGTCGGCTTTATAGAAGTTTGTCAGGGTAGTCACCTTAGCGGGGGGTGTAGGTGAGATGGAAATTTCCATGTTGATCAGTTTGTGGTCAGATTTAACCAGGGAGGAATTGACTATAGGTGTGGAGCAATGGTCTCCCATGTTGGTGATAACCAGGTCGAGGATGTTGCTTTCTCTAGTGGGGGTCAGAATGAACTGGTCCAGGGCATTGGAATTGATAAATTCCAGAAAGTGCTGGGCCTGTACATTGGTACTTGAATAGTTTTCCTAGTTGATGGAAGGGTAGTTGAAGTCACCCAGTATGAGAGTATTGGGTTGGACCTTGATAGATTCCAGGGTGCTTAGAAACTTGGAGTGAGAGTCTAGGGACATGTTTGGGGTTCTGTAGCAGGCTATGACTTGTATCACTGTCTTACCCAGTGTTAGCTGTACCTGAAGTATCTCCGATGCATTATGCTGGGCTACCAGTCTAGAGGTGTGCATATCCTTTAAGAATATGGAGACACCACCACCTTTGGAGCTTCCGGCCATATTCTGAGGTCAAAAGGTATGGAATGAGTTGTAGCCTGGGAGCACAGGGGTGCTTTCTGCCTCTTTAAACCAGATCTACATTACAGCGCAGATGTCGACATTCTCCATTTTGAGGAGAGGGTTCTGTGGCTGTTTCACATTCTAATAAATCATGAAGTACAGAACTGAAGAGTAAGGCACCCTCTACACTTCATTATTTATAGCAATCAAGACAAAGGCACATCATACTTTTGGAATGTCATTATCACTGACACCATAGTTACCTTCTGTGTATAGAATTAAGGAGCAAGGTATTGTCACACTACAGCATCTCTATTTGTAGTACTGCATTAGAGGGATCATTAATGCTGCAGTACCACATTGTTAGTAGAACTGGAGAGTAAAGCACCATTTTATTGCAGCAGCTTACTGTACACAGCACTAAGTATCAGAGTCTCACACTGTAGTACTTCACTGACTGTAGCACTGGAATGTGGGGCTTTCATACACTGCAGTACCTCATTGTTAGGAGTACTGGATTGCAGAGCTCATTCAGATTGCAGTACCTGACTCTTAGTTGAACCTAGGAGTGGGGTACCATCACAGCACAGCATCTCATTATTTGTAGCATTAGATGTGAGAACCCTCTGTA
Organism: Protopterus annectens; assembly: GCF_019279795.1. Taxonomy (NCBI): domain Eukaryota; kingdom Metazoa; phylum Chordata; order Ceratodontiformes; family Protopteridae; genus Protopterus; species Protopterus annectens. The sequence goes on along the minus strand of NC_056733.1, from coordinate 1,820,454,564 downwards.
GTACCTCACAAGTAGCAGCACTGGGTCATGGCAGAATGTTAAACTTCATCACTTCATTGTTAGTAGAACTGTGGAGTAAGGTGTTATTATTCTGTAACACCTCAATATTATTACTCTTGTGGAGTGTGGATACTTCACATTTATACTGCTCAACTGTCCATATCTTTGTCTCACAAAATGTGTGTTTGTCTGGCAAAGCACTAATGATTAAAGTCACTAAATAATGACTGACATTTGAGTTTCAGACTTCATGTCCTTCAGAAAATGCATACTGATACAAATCCTGCTTTTCTAACACTTTTCTAAGTTTATAAGAACAACATTTATACTATGTCCCTATTTCTGAGCTTCTGTCTCCCCCCCCCATTATTTTAGTCTTTATCCAGATTCTTTTGCACTAAGAGGTTGAAAGGTATGTTCACATTGCAGCTCTTCATTGTTAATACCACTGGGGAGTATGGCAAATTCATACTGCAATACCTCCCTGGTAGGAAAATTGTAGAGTAAGGATACTTTACATTGCATATCATATTGTTTTTTGCATTGTAGAGTCGAACACATTCACTGTCAGTCTTCAACATTAATTTTAAGTTGCTTCCGTGCTTGTTTTCAGGGGATCATTCACTCTGTTGTACATAAATGCACATCATAAAGAGATCCTCACCTGCATGGCTTGTAAAACTACTGTACAGTTAATAAAAATGATACTGTAATTCTTCATATGTTGCAGGCTTTCTAGACATGGAGTTTGATTCATCACCTTATGAGGAAGCTGTAGTCCGAGAACCATGGCAAGGAATAGATTACACCCAAGTAGCAGCTCTGCTTTCAGGTACTGATCCAGCAACTTGTGAGGTTTTCTGCTGTTGTGTATCTGTTTAACTCAATTTGACTGTCTGCATTTGGTTCTTTAAGAAACTAGGTTATTTAATCACTGATAACTTTTCTTAAGTCAGTGCTGTTGAAATAAAATGAAGGAATAGAGTTTTGAATAAAATTTAAACTTTTGGGGTATTATATTTTTCTCTGACATTAGAAGACCTTGGAATAAGATCTAATATGGAAGAGAGGAGAGAGCACCGCTACCTGCACGGATGGTGTGGGTGCTTTGTCAACTTAACATAAAAATGATTTAAATCGTGATTGAAGCACCAGTTGTTCAATCCATGTTTACTGAAATGTCTTCAACAAAGCAGTGTGGGATCATACAGCTAATATTTTATTTAAAGGCCACATTTTAAATATGCCACATCAAAGCAGACATTATGTACACATGCAGCTAATCTAGAATCTGATTTACCTAATGACAATCTGGTTTTGTTAAATCAAGACTAGCAACTTTATTTCTGTAGAGAATTATTGTGCTCTGCTATATATGGACTTTCTAATACTGGCAAGTGTTTGTTTCTAAGTAAGCACTCCACAGAACTGAGGTGACAGATTTAAAAGTATGTGGGAGGTGAGGGACTGCTGAACAATGGAGGGCCCAACAGTAAAATAATTATTAGACAAGAGTGGCTTTGTGACAATACAGGAGGATTTAAGATTGCAAGATTTGGTAAGGTTTGGTCCAGGTGGAGATGAGTACAGATGCAAGGTGCTTGTTCAGGTGGTTGCATTAAATTATGTAGCAGTTTTAAATTTTGAGACTTATTAATGCGAATCCCAGAATGGTGAGACTGAATTGGTGAAAAGTGGGACTGAATGTGTAAAAAACATGGATGTGGATGTATTAAGTTTGAGACAGTTGTGTCTTGGAGCATTCCTTTTTTCTGCAAGTATTAAGTTTGAGAGAAATGTATATCAGGGTATTCCCCTCTCTCTGAGGTATGACAGTCTCAGAGTTTGTATATATAATTAGAGGGTACCTAGGGGGTGTATAGGGGCTTGCTCCCTGCAAAAAATAATAATTTGAAAAGAGAACAGTGCTTGTTGACATTTGCTGTTCTCTTTTAGATTTTGCTGCTATTTTTTCATAATTCTAGGAATCATAATTATGGTTCTTAGACTTACAGTATGAAGTCTGTTAATTCACTTATCTTGCTGAAGGCATTGAATAGTCCTTTCATGAAGAACAGAACTGCCAAACTGTATTTCATAAAACTGGAATTGTGAGAAGGAGGAAAGCTATCAGGTAGAGCTAAACATTCTAAGGGCACACTAAGCCATAGTGGTTATAAAATACTCCAGGGCCAAGTATGTTATTATTGTACTTTACCTTTTCTTTATTAGGCCTACAATAGATATTCTACTGCCTTTGGCATGCAGCTGGTAAGATACATGATCTAGCTTTAAAGACCCTATGTTTTCTCACTAGAAAATCAAGGTCCTGAACTCTATGACCTGTGTAGAACACCTCAAGCTCTGTTCTTCTTTTTTAATCTGGTATAGACAACTGTGCGTGACCTCTGTCTAGCCTACAATTCCTCTAGAGGTCCTATCCTGTGAAACCTCTTACATGTCCATTACACCATAAACACCTGCACAAGAGACCACTAGTGTAGCTAATGTGGTAAGGAAGAGGTATTTGCCCTGGGTGCAAGTTGATAAAGGGCATGGGTTGCATCTAGAATAATCACTACTTGGGTAGAAATGCCTTGCCAGCATTCATGTAAGTAGCCACAGCTGATATTGTGGCTGCCTAAATGAATGTGTTTAGTCATTAGGAACTTGTGAGAGGACATCAACCTTTGGATTAAGGGAGCACCAGGTTGGGCAATACTGTAACTAGGGCAAGGCACAGGTAACAGTTGTCCTGGATGTATGCTGTTAGGGCAAGTGTTGATGGGGCATGGGAGAACGTCAAATTTGATTTTGAGGATAGCCTTGCTCCTCAAAAACTTTTTGATTTTGGGTTGAGAAAATGTCAGTTAGGGAGCTGCCCATGGTATCAGATTGGGGAGCTACAGCTTTACAAAAGACCTAAACCTCCACCACAGCATAAATAGAATTTGTAGTCAGATAGTCAGACAGATACTGCCACAAAAAACTTAGCTACAGTGGAAGTGATGTTCCCTTCACATTAAAAAGAGTAGCTCCCTTACCCTCTTCAAACATAGCCCTGACAAATGGATGGGAAGTCATAAATGCAACCCTGAGGTAACCCCTTAATTCTTTATGGAAATGGAAATGTGAATTAAATAATGGGGATTGCACTGGCAAAACATGAATCTTTGTTGTTTTGGCATCAATAATGTACTTTGTGTTCTGGATAGGGACTTCTCATTGGTCAGAATTTTATCTACACACATGGCCTTCTGCAGGCTAGGATTATTATTTCTGGGTTCCTGAAGTGGTAGGTGGTCGGTAGTGTCATTACCCTGGTTGGTACAGAGAGCACCTTTGCGTTGTTTGTGTTCTGATTTGGGAGCTAGACATAATCACATTATTACATCTAAGTAATCTTACCCTTCTGTACACACTTATAACAAAGCTACAGCTAACTACTTTGTTCTCTTCTCTCTCTCTCTCTCTCTCTCTCTCTCTCTCTCTCTCTCATATCTTCATTTTTAACTGATTCTACTTTTTTAAACCCTAACCTCTTTCCCTTAGTCTCTCCTTCCTTTCAAATTACCTGCCTCCCTACATTTATATATACTTTTAACTATGAATTCATCCCACTTTGCCATCTTTTTTATGACTTATGTTTCCTTACTTTAACATTGTGTCTGGATATTATATAATGTGCTAATCACTATCTGCTTATACATCAAATTGAATTTGTACCCTCACCTGAACATATGGAGTTCATAGTTTTGTTTTTTTCTTGTCTTTTTCTTCTTCTTACTAGCAGTGATATTGACAATGTATACAAAAGCGTTTATCCTATTAGAAAAAAGTAATAAAATAACTGTCTAAATTTAATACTTCACCAATTTATATTATTTCTCGATATATCTCATTGTTTGATCTATACAATCTATATTATCTTTGTTATGTATGTAGCCTGTTGTATTGCAAACTCATTTTAGAACTTTCCATCACATATCTTCCTTGAAAAAAGTTATAACTAAGTAAAATCAGTTGGTCAGCAAACAAATACATGTATAAATAAATACATTTCATATTGGCACCAAAAAACATGTATCCCACCCCTCTGTATTGTGTAAATCATGCATCTGGTTGACTCCTGGTTCTACATGGAGCCGTAAAGCTTGGCTCCCTAGTGAAATGCTGGGACTCAAAATACCAAGTTCTGATATGCAGAAAAAAAAAAGACTGAAAATCCAGGAGACGAGCAAATATCAAGCATCATTTTTCTTCTTTATACTTCTTTTTTGCAGACCCCAACCTTGAGATCACCATACCTCTAAGAAAAGGAAATATTCAGAGAAATGTCTGTCTCAGACGTAGTATATGTAAGTCTGGATTTTCAGCAATTCAGTCTCCATATTATAGGACTCATACACACGGGTTTTGATATTTCAAACTGATACCTGTAAATGCCTAATAAGTATTTTAGACCATTCCCAAGTAGAAATAGTCTCATATTGTGGGCTTATAGTTCATTCTGCCCTAGCCACTCTCTGGTTCCCAGTCAATTTCCAGACCCATGGTGACAGTGGCAGGAGCAGGCTTCAACCTCTGCCCTTGTGGCCTTGGATTCACGATTATTTGTCAACATTTTTATTAACTAACCAAACATAAACAAAAAAAACATGACTTTAACCTTTTTTTTTACACCTTAACTTATATATACCAGCTCCATGCTGGCATAAAAGTGGAGAAAGGCAACACCGTATATTTTCTGAAAATAGCTTTTAGCGATAAAGCCATCACACTATTGTTATCAGACAAACAGTGTTTTGTAGAAACACACATTTTCATGGTCTTTCATGGTCTTGCCCAGGAGACCTGTTTTTAACAAGCTGTAATGTTTCCCAGTGCAGTGCCATGGCAGGAATGCTCATCATCAGAATGCCATTTCAGGAACAGAAACATACATCTCTGATAACATACAAGGATCACATGGGCAACCTGTAGTCTAATTTCGTTTTACAGCTAAGATTTCTGTTATGCCTATTCTATGCACATGTTTGTGAATGTACTGCTTCCATGTACCCATTACTTTTTTGATTACTGTCCTTGGTGCCTCCTTCTGTATTCAGCTTGTGCCTTCTTATTCTTATTACCCTCCTAGATGTTCAGAAAACTTTTGGGACACTTGGATGTTTATGTTATAACCCTCACACTGTATGAATAAATAAAATGCAAACACATATGTAATTCACTAAATCACAATACACCATATCAAAGTTCAAGGCAGTTCAAATGAATCCTGTCAAATCATGTTTAACGTCCTTAAGGCAGTCAGGAAGTTTCATTCTGTATTGTATAAAATCACTCCATTCACTGACCTTGCAAAATGAGTTTGTTTCAAAAGCTAGCTCACCTGTTTACCTTTATTATGAACAAAGTAATTTTTATACAATTGGAAGTGAAATTTCCTGGCTGCCTTGAAGTTCTCAGGGATGATTTTTCAGGGCAAATAAACATACAAGTAAGTAAAAAGTAAATACATGTATACTTATATACAGTATATGTATGTAGTCAATATTTCTGTATATATCAATAAGTATATATTTTGTATATCTGTATCTAAACAATGCTTCTCTCTTTCTCTTTCTCTATATAGAAATATGTGTCATTTGTATTATATATGTAAGAACACGTATCTGCTAAATATGCAAATTGAAACAGAAATTTATAAAGCACTCATAGAACTCCATCCATCCATCCATCCATCCATCCATCCATCCATCCATCCACAACCCCCTTTTCCTATTTTTACTCTTGCAAAAAATCAAATTGAAAAGCAAGTTACTAGCTTTACTTTCATTCATCTAAATTTTCAGTTACCTATTGATGAAAGGACAATCAATGATCCTTTTGATGAGTTCATCAAGGAGATATGGAAAAAATATATACTTTATCTAGCATCCTCATCTCATCACCAATGTAAGCACAGCAGCTACTTTACATACCCCTGAACTAATATTGCCCTTGACCTAATGTCAAATGTGCAGTCCCACCCCATACTGACCTGCCCTGCTCCACCAGCTTCTGTGGTACTGACTGAATGTAGGTTGTCTGGACCTTGGTCATGGCTTTATCGCTGGTGTTAAGATGGATCATATGCCTTCATTTGTTACATATCAGTAACAGGTTAGCTGATGAGCTGAATATAGGACTGCCCCATTCACTGGTCTATTATATAAATATACTCCTCTTTTTTGGACCCAGTGGTGATTTTAGGTCTCACTAGGCAGGTACTGGCTATTTAACAGGTATGGTTATCTGCATGGCATGCTCTGGAGGTGAGAAGTATAAATAATGCTTTGTAGTATGCATTTTTCCCTGAGTTACACTGAATCTGCATGGAACTTAATATCTAGAAGGAAGATATGTAAACAAAGATTTCCAAATATGTAAATATGTATTTTCTTCCTGACAGATATCAAACCAGTGTGAAATGGCAAAATAATCCTTTTCTTTGAGATGCTCAGAACTACTGACAAGTAACTTATATTTTGCTGATGTAGCAGTAAGCCTGAATGGAATTGTTATTTTTATTTTCAGAAAAAATTTATAAAAGCACTTGAAAAATTAACTTTGTCACGTTATAGAGGACAGGCATGTAGGAACATTAAATTGATATTAGTTAAAATAGTTATTTCATCGCTGGTAAAGTCTGTCATCTGAAAGAGGACTTGAATTACATTTGAAAAAAATGCTAGTTAGTGAAATGCTGAACTCTGAACTGGATACTAATAAACATAAGTAAATTGGTTATTTTTTCATGTTATCTGTCAACTCATGCTGATTTCTTCAAATTATCATAAATATTTTTGCATGGTTTCCCTCTTTTATGTGCTAAAACTGTTACATATATATATATATATATATATATATATATATATATATATATATATATATATATATATATATATATATATAAATCTTTTGTCTAAAATTAAATAAATGAAATACATTTTTTTTATTCAGATATTTTGGACTGAGGGCATTGTTTTATAGACAGTACAGCAAAACGAAGATATAACAATTATTTTTTGATAACTTTGGAAGGAGATAAACATTTTAAGAGTTCAGCAATATCATGTCAACTGAGAAACAACTGCACATACAAGTACTGAAATATTGGATGTGTGATGCCAGCATTACTTCTTCTCTGGAAGCATTCAGAGTTTCTACTGTCTCTAGGTTTCAGCCAAAACCAATTCTGAGGATGCATGGTCTTAGTAGTGCTTTGCTTATAAATAAAGATAAGTTAAGATCTGCTATTTCTGAAACAAGAAAACCGGTCAAGAACCCACTACTTGTTTATTAGTGTACGGAAGAATACTAAGCCACAGTATTTGCTGTCTGACACAGGCAATGTAGGGATATAGGTCACTGTCTGCTTGAATCATATTGCTAAAATATTGTTGGACTTTCATGGAAGAGGGTTGTTACCTAACCTACTATAAAACAGATTTCAGTGTGCAATAGTTGATTGTAGTTCAACTCAGGTTGACCTGGACCAAACACTTGTTACTGGTGTGGCAGAAATTTTTTAAGGGTTTGGACTATAGTCATCAGACTGGGTGTGTAACTCTTGTATAGGTGTACTGAATTGCTGTTTTTGGCTGTTTTTTTTTTTTTTTTTTTTTTGGAAGGGGTGATATAATTAGTTGATCATGTTTTACAAGGTTTTTTTTTTTACTGAAACATGACTTACATATTGTACATTTATATATGATTGTAATCCATCCTATTTTAAAAGCATGGCATATAACTTACAGTTTGTTTATACAGAAAATAATTAGTAATATGTACTATGGCCACCATAATTAGCAGTATAATTGTGTGATAACTTGGCTAAACTTTATATATGTAGAGAGAAAGAGCGGCAGTGACAGATACAGAAAACCTAATATATAGAACTTGAATCCAAAGTAATGCAGTTTTACTTGTTGTACTTATTGATACCTTTGGTTTTGCCAGTAGCCTGAGCATTAAATTGCCAACTAAAGCAAAACGTTTGAATGGTTGAGGAACAGTTCACCTCTCTTTAGGGAGGAAGTGAGTGCTTACAGGTATTATACATAAGTTACTGGCCAAGGAGTTTGATGCAGATTAAACTTTGTATAGTAATGAATGGACAGTATGCCTGTAGCAAAGCATTTATGCAAAGAAGAAGGGACACATTTCTGGCATTTAAAACACTGAAGTCCTGTATCATGGGAAACAGACCACATTGGCATCAAATCCACTGCATGTGAGCAGCTACAGGATCTTCCCATCCCTGCTTTCAGTGCCAGTAAAAGAGCTGAAATGTAAACCCTCTCTGGGAAAAGAGAGGCCTGTCAACTGAAGGGTTACATTTGGCTAGGCCATGGTCAGTAATGTTGCCCAAATGAGACCAGGGAGGGGTTATGCCTGGCAGAAAGGAGTCAGTGTGTGAGAGGTGTAAAAATGATTTTAAAGAATAACATGAGCTTAAGTATGTTAAGAAACCACCAGAGGTCAAGTTCTTTGTACTGACATGTTTGCCTCAAATTTTAAATGTATGTGGGTCATCAAAACATTGCAGGGAAACCCAAACAGTACCTGTTTAAAACAATAATATGTACTGAGTTAAGGCAACAGATGGAGGTGGAGGAGGGCTTATAGTACAACAGTGATGTGAAATTCAGGACCTGAGGTGACAACCTACTGCTGGACCAGTAATCAAGGCGCCTCAATCCTCACCACTGACACCTGCGGGGGACATTCACTGGGAGGATAACAGGTGCACAGACAGTATTTCCAGATGCAGCTCTCCGCATCAAATGTAATTTCCCTTAAGAGCACACAGAGACCACAGTCAGTCTGGGGCTGGTTTATCCCTCTTTCTCCAGATCCCTAATAAGACTACCCACTGGCACAGCTATAGAGTTGAAACCTTAGCCAAGGTTTCAAGCCAAGTCCTCCAATACTCTCTCTGTCCAACCAGTGCTTTGTGTCCCAGCCCAAGTAGCTGACACACACACACACACACACACACACACACGCACACACACACACACACACACACACACACACACACACACACACACACACACACACACACACACACACCTGGGAAAGGCTAGCACAGGTTTACTAGCTATGCCCATTTTTCCCCAGACTATAGGGTACTTACCACTACCACCAGAACCCCTCACCAGCTAATTAAGGGAAGGCAGGAGTTGATCAATTTATGTAATATTGGATTGATGATAATTGTACAAAATAATATACATGATGTATAATGTTTGCAACTGGGAATATGTTAACAGTTTATTTTCTTTTATATAAATGTATGCTTGCGTGTGTCTTAAGTGATAATTCATAAGGTGTTAAAAAAGAAAAGCACTTTTCTTCTACAATTCCTTTTCTTCAGACAGTGATAGTACACTTTTGAAGATAAAAATAAACATACATTAGTAATTTCTGTGACAAATCAATAGCAGCAGTAAATTCCTCTGATTAAGAATGTGTGTTTTGGCATTTGTCAGGCCAGAATAATTACTGAGTTTTAAATTTACTATTTATGTGGCTGACTGTATAATAAAATTGTCAGAGCATGAGAAAAGTTTTAACAACAGCAAAAAAAGTGTGCTTTTGTGGAGTCCAGCATTAAGTTTAATTGCAACATTTAATGTGTAGACCTTTATAACTGGTTGATATTTATATTGTGTCTCACACTCATGTGGGGCATTCAGTGATGTCAGTACACATACAGACCTTCTGCTGCATTTGATACTGCTGTATTTCAATAGTTGTGTTACGCTGCCCGGATTAGAACATGTAGCCTCCACCAGGGCTGTAGCCAAACAAAAGAAACCCCACATCCCCTAAGAGAAGGAGTCCAGGCAGAATGCCATGATCACCCCCACAGCCCTCTGGCACCAAGTCCGCTAATCAAACAGGGTAGCCACTGTTGTAAATAGGACCTCTTCCACTGTGTAAGCAAGCCTGCTGATATATTTCATTAAATATTCTAATGTCAAGGCTGTGTACCACCAACTGGTATTCTGGAAGTCTTAACTCGCAACCACTAATTCTTTTCAGAAATGTAATGGCAAAAAATTGCTTATCACATTTTGCGGTGGCAAAAAATTGCTTATTACATTGTGCACACTTCATGTTTCAACACTTACCCACAAGGCAGGTAAAACTCTGGTCCTTATGTACTGAGACAGCGTAGAACCTCCAGATGACTTTATTTTCCATCCCCTCAGTAACATTATCATTTTGTAAAAGTGTGGTGCTCTGCAAGGGCTTCTGTATTATAATCTCATAGTTTGAAGCAATTATGAACTCGTTACCATGATCACTGATGTTTTACATATTTTTTTTATGTCAAATGTTTCAGAACACCTTAGTCATCTAGGTATAAATTATTCCATTGTCTAGCACATCTAAAGACAAGTGATCTTCCTTTATTTTCTAGTTTAAAACCTTGTTATTAGCAGTATTGGACCTCTTTTCTAAAATTCTCTTAAGGGTGCATTTAATTCTAAATGATAAAATTCCAGCAAAGATGGATTTTTATTTCTAATTATGTTTTGTACAAATCTCTTTTCAAAAAGTGCAATTAACAAAATACAAGACCAAAGCCTTTGAATTTCTTTCATATGAACAGTCACAAAAACATATACAAGAGCTTCACAGACAGATAATGTACTTCTCAGCCAGATAATTTTAGAGGATTTACTAATAAATAAGCTTTTTTATTTTGGATTATCTGGATGTGAAGTTGTTGTGTATGGACTATTCTTTTTCGTGGTTGTTGTTTAATCACAAAAACATGTATTCTGTTAATACAGTATTTCTGTATCCATTCTGACTTTTTAACTGGATATTATTATAATAATAAACTGCTTTACTCCATTCATAAATGGGCAAGACCAAAGCAACATACAGGGTTAATAAAATACCCTTCCTCCTTGAAGCAGAAGTTGACAAAACCATATGAATTACCCCAGAAAACTCTGTTCACCACATTATAATCAAAGTTCTGATTTCCCCTACCATAGTTCTTAAAATCTTCGTAGTCCAAAATTTTTCTTTAATGTAGTGTTACTTAGTGATAATGTAAATAATTCTTCATTAAATTCAAAAGTCATAACTTCAAGTTTGTCAGTATTAAATTTTAAATTATGTCACACTAATAAAAAAAAAAATAAGATAACATTTATCTTTAGCATTCTGGCATGATAGTATAACACCCAACTTGCAGTTTTCTGCAGATCTATGTATCCATGGTCTGTGTAACCCACCAAATCAGAAAATAATGCATGAAACAAAAGATGGCCCATCTCTACTTTCTTCCATGTGGTTGAATGACTTCTAGCAGTGACTCTTTTTTTTTACGATGTCATAACCAGTTATTTACTTAGGTGGCTGCTTTAATACAATCAGACTTTCTATCAGTCTGTCACAGGGAATAGTGCAAAATTATTTGACCAGATCTGTACAGACTATATAACCATGTTTGTGTTGTATTACAAACTTGTATGGGTAGTAGATTGATATTTTGTCAGGTAATCCACCAAACAGGAAGCATTGCTGTTTATGATGTGACCCTTTTTCAGATCTCAAATATCACTCGTGATAAATCATTTGCCTGACATTACATCCATCCATCCTGAAACTGTTTTCCCCATTTTTGCACACTGTCAACGTTTAATTATATCAGAGCTTGAATATGAGGTTGTGCTAGTGGAAGTAGGAAAAGGTGAGTTTCTTATTCTTTATAACAATATTCCCTCTCTTTTGAGCTTATGTGGCATTGGAGTTTATATATAATATATATATGTGTGTGTGTGTGTGTGTATAACCATTGAAGGTGTGGGGATACAGCTCTCACATTTGATGGGCATAGAGGGTGCAGCCCGTCTGAAAAACCAAATGATTTATAGCATTTGGAAGTTTGGAGTAAAAACGATTAAGAAACTTCAAGGTATAAAATCCAACAAAAACAATACCTTACCCAGTCCTGGTCATGCTCATGTTCATCACCAGGTTGAGACTTCTAGTGAAAGCCCAAACTTCTTATTGCTTATCACAAACTTTTAGCCCTCCTCTGCTTGGATCATTACATGCCTAACAACTTTCTCTGCTGCACTTGAATTAATACATCCCTTCCCCCCTCCAACAACACTTCTCATCTTGATCTTTTTCCAATTGCCCCCGTCCACCACTCTACCCCTCTTATGCACCTTCTGTAGACCTAAGTTATAAACCTTATAGATACACCAGTTTGGAACAGGAAGCCTAAATGGAACCAATCCTATACCCTGCTCTCTCAGTCATATGATATTACCACAATCCTGCTGTACATGACTAATGTCACCCCTCCTCTCCTACAATGTTTTATAACTTACTTCAGTACATCTCTTGAACTCTTTACAAACCTATACAATACTAAAATCTCCCTTCCTACATCATTTTGTAACTAACTTCTTTACGTACCTTGAACTCCTTGCAAACATTTCTTTACTAAAATGAAAGAACACTATACTTTTTTACGATAGTGTTTCTGTATCAATCCATTTACTTCCTGCAAGATTCTACAGCTGGAACAACTATACAGACTTATAATTGATGTAAATACTTTACTGCATGTACCTGTCTTGTAATTATGTTTGTTGTTTCATGAGAAATGTAACTGTTGTTTTTCTGAGAACTGTCTGAAATGCAATTCTTAATATAAATGTACTGTGATGGAGCTTTTCTCCCTGGGCCTCCACTGAAAATGGTCAACGCCCAGTCAGACCTTTCTAGTCATCAAAGATAAATAAATAATTTTCTGCAGTGATTAAATATGGTTTCAATTCTGTCAGTTCAAAACACTTTTGTTCTAGTACCTTTTGTCTTGACTAACGGATTTGCAATTATCAGCAGTAAATCCCAGTAAATGTTGTTTTTGTGCCACAAGCTGCTCAAAATGGCATGTAGTACAACTGTTATATCTTGAGATTTGCAGTCTTCCTTGAAACACAATAGATGTATAAATGTTTAGTATTAAGCACTTTAAGGATTTACCCTCCATATAAAATATTGTAATACTACTTTTCATTGAATGTCACATGTTGGGAGGTTAGCATAATGGTTAAGGTGTTTACCTTAGAGACACAAAGTTCAGGGTTTGATTCCCACATGGGCTAATTGACTTGGCTTAAAGTGTCCCACAAAGGCAGTTAGCTTAGTAGTAAACCTATGAACCATAAGGTGTATTTACTGTGAGAAAACATCATTTATATATTGGAAGTTCAACCCACAAGTCTCAGGCCTTGTTTTCCACTTCTTCCATTACTGTATTCTGAGATAGTCAGCAAACTTAATTTCCATTGAGATTCCATGTTGCTGATGGTGCACATTAGTGTGTATCTATATTTCAGCATTTCTGGAAAAAAGAAACACACATGAACACTGCATACTGTAAGGCATGGCTAAAACAGATTCTTGTAAGTCCAGAACAGTTTAGAAGCCTTTTACTAGCAAATAATCAGGCCAAAAGTATGGGCTTTCTGAACTGTGGTGCAATGAAGAGCTTTCTCATGGTGTGATATGATGAAATGACAGAGAGCCATTGCACCTAACACTATGTAAAATTACTGCTTTTCACTAAGCCAAACTAAGTGAAGACCAACGCCTCCATTTTGGAGGATTGATGAAATGCTCTACATCATATCGCTTTCTACATTATTTTTAGGTCTGTAGTTGCAAAATAGATTATTACCATGTTTTGGAGAAAATCACCCTTGTGCTTTTACCTTATGTAATTCTGTGCAAAATGAATAAATGTACAATATAGTACAGTACAGCACAACATATCATGATGCAATGATTATAGTAAAGTACAATACATCATGATACAATAATTACAGTTACAGTATAGTGCAGTAGAGTGCATAGGTATATATAAGGTAAGTAAAATAGAAAACTAGTACAACACCACTACAAATGTGATACAAGCAGGGCAGGTATACTGTGTTATAAGTGGGATGTGGCAGAATGCTATAGAATAGCACTATCCCATAAATACATTACACTAAACTTGTAAGTGTATAGTATAGTATAGTGCAGTGCAAAACAGAGCAGTACCATGAATATAGCATAGTGCAGCAGAATGTAACAGTATGCTCACAGTAAGTAATATATAGAACATTAAAGAATGGTGACACACATTACAGCATCATATTGTAGATACAATACAAACATGGTAGTCACTTCAAATATCTTGATATTGCAGTGCAGGTAGATTACAACTGAATATACTGAGAAACAATATAGTTCCACATATGATATTAATTACACTGTACTATAGTGCAATACTATACATTTAGTGTATTCAGTAAACTGAAGTATATTACAGTACAGTGCAGTGCAGTATAATGCAGGACCTTAAGTACATTACAATGTCGTAAAACATTACACAGCACAGTGAAATAGCTCTCACATAGAAAGTAGGACACAATGTATTATAACATAATACAGCACAAGTAATCATCTCATCTATCTGTGAGCTAATCTTATAGGAAGGGTTTACAATCCAATAATATTCATCAATGAAGAACAGAAGAGGTTTTCTAATGCCTTCATCAAATTTCTCTAGCTAGTAATAAGATCTGTCTTAAAATAGCACAGTGGTATCTATCACTAGGATCTACTTGGTGAACACAGTGAAACAGAATATTTATCATGCCATGTTACATGGTACCAAACAGCATAGTTATTAAAATGCAAATGAATGAAGCACTGTGTGAGAGGTATTTCACATTGAAGATGCCAGAGGGCGAAACCGGTCTGTGTTTCCTGTTCCCAGCTGGTGATTGCTGAGTAAGAGGCCTGGTTCAGACAGCATCACTGCCTTCTTCTGTCTTTTGTCACTGTTTGAACATTTTTTGTAGATATATTATATTTTGGAATAAAACAACAATGGATTATCGTGGATTACTGTGGCACATTGTGGATTTATGCTGAACTAAGTATTTTTTTATGTAGTGCTGGATTACATGTGGTGTGTATATGTATATATATGTATATATACATATATATATATATATATGTATATATATATATATATATATATATATATATATATATATATATATATATATACATATACACACACACACACACACACACACACACACACACACACACACACACACACACACACACACACACACACACACACACACACTGCACATCATTTCATGATCACAACTCATTGGAAGGTAGCACTTACCCTTCTGCAGGACCAGTGACAGTTCTTGACAGGGACATTCTCTGGGTTGGGTTTCAGTGAAAATATTTGATGATTTGTAGAGCAAATAATTATTTACATGTATATATGTGTGTGTGTGTGTATATATATATATATATATATATATATATATATATATATATATATATAGATATAGATATAGTGTGTGTGTATATATATATATATATATATATATATATATATATATATACATATATATATATATATATATATATATATGCATGCATATATATATATATATAGGTAGGTACTAGGCTATTGGCCCTAGGGCCTATAGAAGCCTAGCCAAAAAGGTACCCTGGCTTTCAACACCCAAGAAAATTATTTTCCTGTGCTCCTGTCAAGCAGAGCCACAGAGGTGCTCCCTGGGGTGAATTTTCTAGTTTCCATCCAATCATCAAGATTTTTCTTGAAGACTGCTAATGAGGAGCTTTGTTTGATATATGTATATATATATATATATATATATATATATAGAGAGAGAGAGAGAGAGATACATATCTATATATATATATATATACACACACACACACACACACACACACACACACACACACACACACACACACACTTAACACACATACTCACACTCCTATATATGTATGAATGTATATAGCTACAGCAAAAAACAAGAAAAATTAAGGGAACAAAAAGTAATCAAGCTAAGACTGGGATGTGAATGTGTAGCACAGACTGGATGAGAAGAGTGGGGGAGATCTGTAAGGTGCTCAGCATGTGAGGAAGCTGTTAGGCTCAGGGTGCTTTGGGAAGGGCAGATGACGTGTGGTCTGCTGGTGAATGATGGAGCATCATGGGATAGCATGTGAGGTGGCTATATTAGTGAATTGCTTAGCCAGGTATCAAAGGATAGAGTGGGACTGGAGAGGAGGAGGCAACGCATGGCCTGCAGAAACAGGAAAGAGTTGGAAGAAGTTAGGAGAAAGGCAGAGAAGAAGAGATCATGGGCAGTGTTTGTCAGAAGAGTACAGTGAAGGGGGATTGCACAGTGTGAGAATAGGGAGAAAGTGGGAGATACAGCCATAACAGGGAGGATAAGGGGTAAGAAACCAGCCAGGGTGGAGAGAGAGCAGCAAGGAATAGTGAGAAATGATGAGGAGAAGACAGAGCCACAAGTAGCTAGGCAGGAAACAGCACTGCAAAAGTAGTAGTGGACAGGAAGTGCCACTCAGCCTGAATGGAGAGGCTGGTGTAAAAAAAATGTCACACCACAGTAGAGAGATCTTGTAGGAAGGGCATGGAGTGGATTGGGAGGAACTTACATACACCACAGTGATAAAAGCAACTGACACAGACAGTGAGAAAGACTGAAAGTGGGGGAAAATGGAGGTGGAACAGCTATAGATAGTTGGGTAGAGGGGTAGACATGTTGCAAGAAGCAACTGATATGAGATTTTGTGTGGGGAAAGAATAGAGTTTTAGTGACTGCAGACTTAAGTATTACAGAGGAGAGAAAGTGTCTAGGCAAACAGAAAAGGAATGAACAGCTCTAAGTGAAACTCATTTCAGGGTGTATTCTCAGTAAAATGTGGAAGAATGTGACCAAAGTGATTACCAAAATGGAGAGGTAGCCCTATGTTGTGGTGCTTGTAAGCACCAATGATCTATCAAAGGAGACAGTTGAAGTGGCAGCAAACAGTGTCAGGGAGGTGTCAGAAAGTTGCCATGAGTGAGGGTTGGGGTACCATTACCAGAAGTGTTATTTGTAACAACGGCCACCACATAGATGTGAGAGAGGATTAAGGAGTGTAATGACTAGCTGCAACAGTGAATAGAGGAGACAGACTTGAGACTGATAAGGTGATGAGGGGGAAGACCTGGCTGGAAGACCATCTGTTTGTAAGGGACAGGTTCCAGTTTAGCTGAAAAGTGTCAGCAGTTCTTGGTGCTGTGTTGTAAAGGCATATGTCAAGGATCTGAGACGTAGCTATGGTGGAATGAACAGGCCATCATCCTGGGCGCAAGGTGCTAGGGTACAATTGGCAGATACCAGTCAGTCAGTAGTGCTGTACCAACATTCATTTCCATGCTGGCATTTCTGAATGTCAGTACAGAAATGAATTCCACTGCTGCTTTTGCACTCATGACTGAAAGTGCCTGTTTCAGAAATTGCCTTGCTTCATCACTTAGTATGTGGTGTAATTTATAGCAAACTGTTACAGATTTAGTGAGTGCTTTGCTAGAATTTTTAAAAGCCTTGTTTCTTTTTGTTCTGATGTAGATAACCTTTTTTTTTTGCTCTCCAAGCTTGAGTTGAGAGCCAGTATCTGGGAAGAATGTACCGATCAGGGTACATAGCTTTTTTTTTTTTGCTCTTTTAGTTGGGGAATGACAGTTCAGGGAGTGGTAATGGTTGAGGGCTGCCAAGAGAGGGATTGACAATGGTTGAGGGGGTGCCAGTAGAGGGAGTGGCAGTAGTAGAGGGGTGCCAGTGCATGCAGTGGAAATGGTAGAGGGCTGCCAGTACAGGGAGTTGCAGTGGACACTAAATGAACCAGCTACAGTGCTATCAAGGATCATATCTTTAAAGTAAGATGGGAGGGGAGACATTGACAGAAGTAAGAGGGGCTAGTTGTTCAGGTGCAGGCATTTCTTGGGGGGACGATAATGTAAAATATAACAGGAACAAGGAATTTTGTAATGTGGCTGGTTAGTCTTACTCTGCAATGCAAATTGTCTGGGTAGGAAGATACAGAGGTGTGAACAGTGATGCTGCAAGGAAAAGGTGGAGATGAATTACTCTATAAGGAAAGGGTAGATATAGCTGCAATCACAGAAACATGGGTGAGTGAGAAGAGGGGTTGGGAATTGGGGAAACCTGAATGTACGTTATTCAAGCATGATAGAGAAGAGGGAGATGGGAGAGATGGGGGCATAGCAGAAATCTATATAAAGGATAGCATCTGATGTGAGATCAGCAAGGAGGAACAACACCAAACCAGGAATGGGACTGGAGTGCAGCCAGGATCAGATGCTAGGTCACGTGCTCTGGAAGTTTGTGTAGAGGAAGGGGAGAAAGCTGGCAAACTGATACCATTTATCATTCCCCTGGGCACCTTAAAGTGCAGGATGAATGACTGAAGTGAGAATAAAAGAGTGGGGTGAGGAGGAATCAGTTAATACTCTTAGGGCACCTACATCTACCAGAATCAGACTGGAAAACTGAGACGGGAGTGAGTGGGAGTTGACTGAAGTCTTTGAACATGATGAATTCAGCCAGCACTTTGGTGAAGTACTATAACAGAAAGGGTTAGAATTATGGATGTGTTCCTAACTAATGCACAAGGTGTTTTGGATACCCAGGGTATGGTTCAGTTAGCCAGCAGTGATCATGGCACTGTTTGGTTTAGAGGAGGGCAAGGCTAGGAATAAAAAGAAAGAAACAATGGTGTGTGATTTTAGAGGACCAGATTATGCTGTTCTGAGTAAGGGGTCAAGGTGAATTGCATGAATGAGAGCAAACTGAGAAAAGCAAGCTATGGGAATGGGTCATGGATGAAGTACTCAGGGCTAAGGCAATAGTGTGAGAAAGCGGTAGAAAGACAGAAAGAGAAGAAAGCCAATATGGCTATCAAAAAAGATGATAAAGAGGGAGAGGCAACAAACGATAAAGCTGAAAGGCAGTTAGAAGAAGGGATCAAGAAGTGAAGAGAGGAAAAGAACTGTCCAGCCTTGGATGGGAAGGAGATTACAGAATAAGGACTAGCAGAAAGTATAAGTATTGAATGAATACTTTACTTCAGTTTTCACGAAATAAAGAAAGGAGGGGGTACCAGGCTGGGAAAGAAACAGAGTAGGAAGATCAGTGTTTGGATATCAGGATGGAGAAGGAGGAGGTAAACAGGGAACTGGTTGCCCTCAGAAATCTGGCCAATTTGTTGAGAGATCCCTGATGGAGATAGTTAACAGATCACTGGCTATTGCATAAATGTCAGATGACTGGAAGGCAACAAGTGTGGTACTCTCATACAAGGGTGACAGAAAAAAATCTGAGTTGTGGAAATTACAGGCCTGCTGGCTTATCAACAGTGATGTGGAACACCAAGGAATGAATCTGAATGGGAGGCGACTGGCATAATTTCTAGAGGACAACAAGCTTAGGGACAGCAGCAAACATGAACAGAAAGACCTGTTAGTCAAAAGTCAAACCAGATCCAGTTTTACGACAGGGTTACAAGTGAATCTGACAGAGGGCTACTAGTAACCTTCAGAAAGGCTTTAGCTCAGTCACACATAGGGAAGTTGGTTGGAACACTGTAGGGATTGGGGGTAGGACCAGTACTAGACGGTGGCATGGTGGCATAGTGAGGGTTGTGGAGAGTTGGACAATGCCAGAAGTTAGGGAAATGTGTAGTAGAGTACTGACAAGGTCCATTACTGTTCAGTGTGTTTTCTTCAGGCATCTCTGAGGAAATAGAAAAGATTAACATGTTTACTGATGACACAAAGATAAATGCAGCAGTGCAGCACGTAGGAAGACTTTAGCTAAGGCTATGGAAAGACTAAACAAATGGGAATTAATGTTGCAGCTGAGGTTCAATGTAAACAAGTTCAAAGTTCTGCACTTATGCCAGAAGGAGGAGGAGGTCAAGGTAAGGAATCAAGAACCTGGGATATATTTACAATATCACTGAGTGATTCACCATGAGTGTGGAATAACCAGTATATCTAATGAATAGGTATGAGGAGACATTGTGCATATTTTAATACAGTACACTTTGGTAGGATGCACCATAAGTATTTAATGGTTAATAGTGCACCATCTATAGTGATCCCTAGTGCAGGCAACAGACCTTTGCACAAGGCATGTGAATGAGACTAGCAGAGAGGCAATAAGCACCATCCATGGTACAGAAGAATCGGTTTCATGAATTAGTGATGACCAGTGAAAACAGAACTGATCATCTGTGGGGTGGCTTTCCTTTCTTCAGATGAAAAAAATCTGTTCTTGAACATCCTATATTGAAGGCCAAGTGAAATAAGAGAATTAATTTTGGATGGTGGGAGAGAATGAAAGCCCCATGTGCGCATATAGGTTTGTACTTAAAATGTGCAGACATCACTACAAATGCCACATTCTGTGAGCAGGTTGGTGGAGCAAAAAAACAGTGTGATCAGGATGGTGTACGGCCTTTATCCCTTACACTGTCATGTGATACCTTACAGTGTCCTTTTGGGGTCCTAGGTGGTCCTAAGTGCTTGCATGAAGCCAAATGTGTTGATTTCCGGGTGATACCTTCACCTGGCTGAATATTTTCCAAGGAAATAGCTTTATGAATGATGAAAGTTGCCTGAAAAAGCAAACAAAATTAAGAAAGTTAACAAAAAATATTTATTTGATTCTTAAGAGAAGGTGAAGGTGAAAATGTTGACTATTAAGAAACACAATGAAACACATTAGAAAGGGTAGTGTAACATGCTTAATTAAATGGTGGAAGGTAACCTCAGTTCAGACTCTGAGAACAAATTTTAAATTTACCTCACTGATGCTGGTGGTGTGTACTATAACAAGACAATAGTATGACAGTTTGCGCCCTGTATTTTAAGTCTGGATTCAGTTTGTACCATTCCTTTTGGCTCACCTTCGGGCATTTTGCTCTTGTACTGGGTAATAAGCATGCAGACATTTCATCCTATTGTGGAAGATGGTCTGATGGGGTATGTAAGCTATATAATTTATTTTCTGCACATTATTAAGCATTTTGTCTTTTAATTTATTGATGCAAATAAACCTATACTTAAATGATCTGGTGAATTTAAATAAATTAACCAGTATGCAAAAGAAACAAATGAAAAAGTGTACTTTCTTTGACTGGGAGAATAGAATAGTGTCTAATCAGATTTTTAGTAAGTTCTTTGTTCTGCTTAACATAGAAACTATTTTAAAAGTGGGCATCATGATAGCAAACTGATTTATGCATGAGTTGACTGTTAGGAAAATATCATAGTGTATGGCTCAGGCTGATGAACATAAACTGGTAAATGAGGCATAGTAATAAATGTTGTGAGACTCTTTAATGCTTTCATTATTAACTTTATTGGGAGTGGAGGATCTAGAAGGGAAGATATCCCTCTTCAAATATAGTACTAAAAATTCTAATGGCGAGGACAACCTCAGGAAGTATAAGACTGGCCTTGCTAATCTAGAAGTCTGATCTAGACCATAGCAGCTAAGACTAAATGCAAAACACTTCATTAATTAATTGCACAAGAAACCAATGTGAGAGTTTGCATAACTTATGGGTGTGCGTGCATGCGTGCGTGCGTGTGTGTGTGTGTGTGTGTGTGTATGTGTGTGTGTGTGTGTGTGTGTGTGTGTGTGTGTGTGTGTGTATGTGTGTGTGTGTGGGGGGGTGATACTGCTGGTCACAAAGTAGGTTCAAAGCTCAAACATAAACACTGCTGAAACCCTGAATGCAACCAATCTCTATGTCAGTACAAGCTATTAAAATATGAATGCTTACAAGTCAGGTGATAATAAGGAAATATGTTGATCTGGAATAGTCTATGCAGCCCTGTAGGTCACGTTTTTATGGGGCAAACACAGAAAGCAGTAGTTCAAAAAAGATGCACAGTATATGGCTGATAAGTGAATTTTGTAACATAGACTGCTCAAAACTGGCTAAATGTTGAAAAACATCCCATGTAAAAATAGGAGGTAACCTGTGATGCTATGACCTTGTGATAGGTTCTACTTATATGGGAGGGGTGCATGTGTAGCCTCCCTTACATGCAGTCATACTTTCTGACTTAGAAATGTTACAGTAATTATCAGTTTGGAAAAATATATTTTGTGAATTGTGCTTTGTCAAATTATATTTCAGTCTTCAAGAAAAGACATCCATGGTCTGAACCACAGGTTTTATGAGGAGCTATTAAAAGGCAATAGTATACTGTGGCTTAGCAGAGGAGCAGGCAGTAAGGTGTGATGTAAATGTCCTGAACATACAAAACAGGATACAAAGGAACACTGCATTTTAGAAAAAAAAAGATGTTGTTGCTCAAGAAAGCATCAATGAGATAAGGCATAAGATGACGCAAGGAAACATTTATAGGTGGAAAAGGAAGTAAGGGATGCTGTGCACTCCTGTTAAAACTTTGGGGGGAACCACAGACAGGAAGTTTTCGGACAATCACAGAGAAATTAAGTAGCTCTGTGAAGTTTTCACAATTGAAGAAGTAGACTGCATAATGGATTGAATAATGTTTGCATGCTGTAAATGTCTGTATTTGTGGGCTTCTGGTATAATTTTCCATGAATTATGTCAGTTCTATGAACAGTTTATTGCATTGCTGGCCTGTGATGAATTGAACCATTCTGTGACCACTGTCACTAAGATATTCTTTAGTTAATTTAATGTCAGATGTATGGTTCATTTATTATGTCTAATTCATACACATTTGTTTACCTAGGTAGCTTTGAATAACATGACTTGCCATTTCTCACTGCTGTCTCTAGCTGAGTCTGACTCAATGCTTTGGTGGTTGAAGTCACCTATGCTTAGTACATAACCTTCCTCTGTTAGTGATGTGAGTTGGCAGTGTGACTCAAAATAAGCAGTTTCTTATGCCTTTGAAAGGGACAGAGGTTGTTGTACTCATCAGCTGTTCTGTCATTTACAGTTTATAATGCTGACAACTCATTCTTAAGAACTGAAATACAGACATGCAATACTTATGACAGCTAAGGTTCCCTGAACCCCCACAATGCACTTGTCCCCACTACCTGTGCTAATTTTATCTTATGCTTTCTACCTTTCTTTCTGTGAAGAAATATTTATTCTATGCTTTACCTTGTATTCCCACCACCTTTATACCCTTCTTTATCAGCTTTAAATGCATCTCTCTTTGTGTGCCTAACATCGTAAAGACTTATTGCAGAAATGAGGTACAATGACTGTCTTTTGGCTAGCTGATTGAACTATCTGCCCCCTTTCTTGCTTTCTGATTTATATCTTGCCTCTCCCATAATAAAATGATTTCATCTTTTGTGTCCCAGGTATCTGAATAACAGCCAGTAGTAAAAGTCTGAGAAAATGGGAAGGATAACAAATATATATTATTTTGTTTTAATTCTTTTACTAATTTAAATGTATAGAATTTCTTATTTCTCCATCCAGAAAACTAGAAAGAACATTTTTTAACCAGGGGCTGCATTTAAATGTCTCCCTGTATGTCTCAATCCCATTTAACCCAGATAAAATGAATACCTTTATCTCAAACATTTCCGACATTACTTCCTAGAGAATTCACATATTAATTCAGTGCATGACGTATTGAGTGCATCTTAGTCACTGACATTTGGCATGGCTGGTTGTTGGAGCGGTGGGATTACCTGTGAGTAAGTGGATAAGGTACAGTGGATGTGAGACAGCAGTGTGGCTTATGCAGTTTTTTTGGTAGGAGTGCACAGTGTATTGGAAAGTACATGTAATGAAAACATGCACTGAGGGTTTATAATAGCTGATAAACATGAAGAAGAAAAAATAAAAGCTGTGGGTCACTAAAAGGCATTTGTATTCAGTGGCACCGATAGTGATTTAGTGGGTAGATAGGCAGGAGGTTCTTAGGGCAGACTGGGACTGTGTGATGGAGTGCGATTATACCAGTGGGTGAACCAGTGAGGGTAGAAGGGGACTGCTTTAGGGAAAGGGTAAAGGCAGGGGCAGAGAGGATAATGATAGGAGGTAGAAAACTGGGGTAGAGATCACTGTAGTGGGAAAGTGTGGCCTGCATATGTTGAGGAGTTAAGGCTAGATTGACAGTGATACAGATAAAGTCAGAGTGAATCTGGGCATTCAAAAGGGAAGACAATGTATGATAGTAAAACAAATGAGGTCAGGGATCCTATGAGTGATAACAGAAAGGAAAGAAAAGAATGGAGAAAGAAAAAATAATGGAAGAAAGAATGGTGCAATCTGCAAGGGGTCATAAGCGAAGGGGTAAAAGTCTTTAAATAGTACATGCCAGGTGCCACTCAATAGCAAGAAAGAATCAGGCACAATTCAGTAACAAGAGAGATTAGGTGGGGGTAACAAAGGCAAGAGTTTTGTTTGGGCTGAAACATTTCCAGGATTGGCTATGAAAAGTGCATATGTTATTTAGTGAAAGCAGACAAAAGATGATTCCTCCTTGGGGGTGGGACGGAGGTGGTTCTGGCTCACCACTTGGGATGACTTGGTGTGGCACCCACAGAACATGAGTGTGCAGAGCACACGTTTTCCTGTTACTAGGGGATCATCATATGGTTAGAGGCACACATGCTCTTCATGGCTGGTAAATTTAGAAGAGGTCTAGTAAACCACTGTGGAATTAGGAGCTCTCCTGGGAATGAAAAGGCTGATAAGGCCCTGCAGCTAGGGAATAAATGAATCATAAATCTCTTGCCTGAGCCTGTTCTTAACAAAGAACAAACTAGCTTCTAAGGCAAAGGCATGGGAGCCATTGAACAAGAGGGAACAGCAAAAAAAAAAAAAAAATCTAAACGAATAAATAAATGCTTAAAAGGTTTCTTTGAAAAAAAAATATCATCCTCATCTTTGTCTTTCATTACTACCAAATAGTTTTTTTTTTTTTTGCTTTACCATTACGGCTATTCAGCTTGAAATAATTCTCAAATACCCAATTTTGAACCTTACCAGATTCACACTACAATCAGAAAAGGGAGGATTCCCTACTGGAGCCATCCTTGCCCAGTACAGTGTTATAACAGCGCAATGTCAGTATTAGTACTGGGGGTTCAGAAAGCATTTATAAATGCTAAATCTAAATAAAATGAAAAAAAAAAAAAACTATCACAATATGGTGGTTTACAGATTTCATAGGATGCTGTTTGTAATGATGAAGAATCATCATCAAAATAAGTTTAACAATATTGTCCTATGTCCAAGTTCATAGGTTCATAGGTTTCTACAACCATTGTAGGCTCAGCCAACAATACTATGGCAGAAGAACTCTTGAACATGAGCTAATAATGCTGAAGATGATGGTAGGAGATAGGATGCAAGCTGTAGGCAGAATATTATTAGCTTTGTTTGTTTTAGAGGGAATGAGAACATGAATAAAGGTAGATAAAATTAAGGAAAATAGTTAATTATCGAAGGAATATTAGGATCAAAAAGTGACAATGCTTAGTTTGGCTTAATTACACGTTTATAGCTAGTGACCAGTCGTGCAGCTAGGGTGGGGCAAAAGCGGTAACAACCCTAGGCATGATCTGCAAATGCTGATTGGTCTTCAGTGCTATGCATTACCAGTATTGAGAAATGAATGCCAGTACTGCATTTGAGGTCAGAGCTGAAGAGCTTAGTGCTTCATGTGTGATATAAACTATAGTAGCTACTAGAAACATAGTAGCAAGCTGTTTGCTATAGTTTAAGTGGAAAGAATATTGTTTTAGAAGAGAGAACTGGACTGCTTTAGCACTCTGTGTGGAAAAAATTGTATCTGATGCTTGCTGCAGTTCAAATGGAAAAATATTTTTTTTTCTTTGAGGGGGTGCTAGATTGGCTAGTGACTCCTGGGAGGAAGTTATATAATTCTCTCCATCAGCCTAATTAAAATATGAATATTTCAAGGGTTTTAGACTGTTTAATATGGAATCCATGTCAATCCACCAGACAACTTTAAACTGAAAGCCTTTCAGTCAAAAAATATTAAGAAACCACATTTATCAATAAAAATTTATTTTTTGCAGCTGGGTAAGCCCTCCTGCACCCCCTTGTGAATGTGAATGGAGACCTCCACACCCACCAACTTACATATCCCAACATCAAAGTCAAGGCAACAGATGGGAAAAGTGCAACTTCAAGGATTGCCAAAAGTTGTTTTATACTTACATTACACAGTGACTGAATGGCATTTGATTAAAAGCCATTCAGTAACTTTTCACATTTCCCTAATATGTACAGGAAGCTTGAAATGTAGATGAGAGGGGTACAGGGTGATTAATTCACCCCTGAATTGGGATTTGTTGAATTGGGTGTAAAAGTATGCTTTTAGAGTGGGTATCAACTTTCTCTTTTTGAGGAAACGGTCACAGAGAGCAGGATTTGAAGGCAAGACACAGATTATCTTTACAATAGTTTATAAAATACAAAAACTAATGGCAAGGTTTGTAGTTGGCCTGAATAAGAGTGTTTCTTTTCATTATAAAACACAATTATCTTTTTAGCAAAGAGGATTGTTATACATGCCAAAGAGTACTGTGCCCTGTGATGGTGATAATGAGGTCAGGATAAAGGTGACTTGGGATGGACTGGGACCTGGATGAGGGCCCACAAAAGATGAGATGAGATGAGAAAGGTAGAAGAATTCTCTGACAATACTGGCGATACACTGACACAAGGGCAGCTGATTGTTTATGTAAGTTCCTAAATCCCAGATTGCAGTGTTAGTCTTAAGGTGAGTTCCATTTATGTGAGACTGTGCGTTAACACAAGTCTCATTAGTCTTATCAATAGGGACTGTTTTAAATTCCTTTACTGTGAGATTGTGATTGGAGCACACATTATTAATGTGATCAACTCCTTGTTGGAGTATTAGGGAATCTGTGGGGGCATTGATGATGATTCCCAGTCTGCAGTCATCTGCAAATTTTGTTAGGCAAGGAATGTTAATAATTGCTTGCATTTCAGAAAAATCAATTCCAAAAGGGAGAGAGAGACTATGAAAGAACTCTAAGACTTTTTCTGCTAGTTGCATTTTGCTGTTTTGAGAGGATCCCCATATCCTGATTGAGTGTGCTCTGTTTGGTAGCCACTTAGGAATCCACTAAACTAATAAAGAGTTTATATTTTAGTTGGATTAGCTTATTTATGATGACAAAGTGAAGAATGATATTGAGTGCTTTGGCTAAGTGTAGATAAACAGTGTGGCCTGGAAGCTCTTCATCTAGGGCTTTGATGACTTTTCAGGAAGTTAACAAGATTAAGAAAACATGAACTACCCTTGGCAAAACTGAACTGTGAAGGATGTAGAGTCTGAAGATTTGTATAGCTTTAGTGTTTAATGATAAAATAATTCATTTATTGGCCTTATATAGTAAGGCCAGTGAGATATATAGGCCTATAAATGCCTGATCAGTTGGGGGGGGGGGCACCCTTATAGAGGGGCTGATGATAGCATTTCCCTATTCATCAGGTACATATATTGTGGGGAGACGTTGATTATAGATGTTTAGAAGAGATTCATCTAGCTAATGATTTAACCTTATCAGTAAGCAGCTGGGCATGTTTTCTGACATCATGAAGGTGTTATTTTTTGATCTGGAGAGGGCAGCTGAGACCTGGTCAGTATTCATGATGGAGTGTTTATCCTGAGATGGTACTGACAAGGGGAGGACCTACAGTATAACAGGTTGAATGAAATTAGAACAGACTTTATCTGCCAAGACAATAGGTATGGATTTTTTATCGGAGTGGGTAGTACCATTTACAATGAGCCCAGCGCATGGTTGGGTGTTATTGTAGAATTTATGAACATAGCTAAAAAAGGTTGTGCTGGTAGGTATTTTGCTCTCATAGGGAGTCTTGGTGTCACCAATGGTATTCTTGAGTTCCTTAGTAATTTGTTTAAGTTTTATTCTGTAAACAAGATTTATATAAGGCTAGGAGCACACATTTCTTGTTATACAATTTGTTGATTCTGTTATCTCACTAGATCTGTTGTTTGATATATTTATTGTTTTGCTTATCAGAGAATGGGTCAGTTTTCTCTGTACACTGATTTCATAGGACATACAATTCCTTGGTTATGTCTTGGGTGCCAATGATCAAGTATTTGGGTTGCCTGGACCATTTCATGTGTGTCTTTGGAAAGGTTAATGAATTGTTTTCCAAAGACCCTGAGTGTGGATGGAGTACTGGGGCTAGGGTGCTGGTCTTGATGGAGTTGCCTATATTTAAATGATAATATTTAAATAATTTTTCTCTGTCTAACCAAGATGTTGGAGAAACCTTAATGTACATAACCCACAAAAATAAGTTTATGGAGAAATGCACTGAATACCTGGGTTAGGTTGAGAAAATGTGTAAAAAACTAGATGTTCTTACCTTATGATTCACACAAGCCAGGCATTATTCTATTAAAGCTGACCCTGTATCATGTCTATGTCTGGACCACAACTTTTACAACTTTAAGATTCCAAAAAAATGTATGACATGATAAAAATATGTTTCACTGTGCCGGCCAAGAGGATAACAATGACATCAGTTAACATTTTCCACTTCTATCATTTTGATTTTCTTATAAATAGTTCAGGAAAAAGTTTTTCAAGCATGGAAATGTTATAGGATCACAGGATCATAGGAGGTTACTAGGCTAATGGCTCTTCCAAGCCTAGCCAAGGGTTTATCCCTAAAAAGAAACCTCACTCAGCACCTGTCACGCCTGTCAACGAGGGACACAGGTGGAACCCCTGGGACAATTTGTGGTTTCCCATCCACTCATCAAGGTTGCACTTGAAGAGGGTCAGTGAGGTGCTCTGTTTGATGTGCATGGGGAGTCTGTTCCAGAGATGGGGCAGCCTCTGGGAGACAAACCTGTCTCTCCAGCAGGTTTTGTTGATGTCACATATTAGATTCAGGCCTTTTGAACGGGTAGTGCATGAGGAGTTAGACTTATGGATATGGAGCATCTCTAGTAGGGCAGGGTCAGAGATTGCCTTGTAGGCGAGACACAGATCCCCCCTGAGCAATCTGTATGATACCGAGGAGAGTTGATAGTGATTTGAGCCTGTCCACATAGGACAGGTGTTGGAGGGCATGGATTTTATTTGTGAGGTATTTCAGTGGCCTTTCCAGTTGGTGCAGATGTTTGGAGAGGTGCATCCCAAACAGGGAGTTATACTCAATTATTGATCTAATGAGGGAGGAGTATAGAGAGGTAATAACTTCCTTTTTTCTGGATGCAATCCCTTTATAAAGCTGTAACAAGATGAACCAAGCTAGGTAAACCAGACCTAACTATATTGCCAACACCATCATCATCACTGCATGGTTGTGTTATACATTTTAAAAATATGAAATATAGTTGTGTCTCATTGTTAGATTTAACAGAGGAGACCTGAAGAAGCACAATTAGAGCAATCATAATTAGCATTAGCAGAAACTTTAGCAATGTGGTAGTTATTTAATAGGTCAGCTAAGCTGAATGCATTTGTAATTGCAACATGATTTTTATTTATTGGTAAATACTAGGCTAATTGCCCTAAAAGACCATTATAAGTCTAGCCAATAATTGAAAGTCAGACTCAAACCCTGTAGCTTATGTCTATATAGAGAAGACCATTATGCCAAACCCAACATATCACACTTAACTGTCCAGTTATTTACTACTGTTCCCACACATAACTGCCCAGCTAATTAATGCTGCTTCCACATATAACAATATAATTAATTATTGTTCTTCCCACAGCTAACTGACCTGTTAATTATTACTAGTTACACATACATAGCTGACCAACTTATTACTACTGTTTCCACACTTAACTGGCCAGTTGATTACCGCTGCTCACACAAATAACAGTTAATTATTGCTCTTCCCACACTAAGCTGACCAGT
This sequence comes from Protopterus annectens, assembly GCF_019279795.1. NCBI lineage: Eukaryota > Metazoa > Chordata > Ceratodontiformes > Protopteridae > Protopterus > Protopterus annectens. Next base: position 1,820,424,663 of record NC_056733.1, on the reverse strand, counting down.
TAATTATTACTGCCCCTGACACTTAACTACCACGTTAATTACTACTTTCCCTACACATAGCTGACAATTTAGCTATTGCTGTTCCCACACTTTATTGGTCATTTAATTATTTCTGCTTTCACACACATAACTAGTCACAAACTATAAACCACAAAGAAGGAAAGACGGAATCCACACTGTATAAATTTAGCACTTTCGTTTTTTAATAAAAACTTCTTCAGAATAGCAAACAGCAAACAACACAAGACTGACCCATTTTATATCCCACAACCACCCAAATACATTAATTGGTGACATCATAATTGATGAATGAATTAATTAACCCTTTCATACATTAACTACATATTTTTTATCATAAAATGACTAAAATAATCATGTACTTTATCAAAACTAGCTTGCAAAATTCCTAAAATCTATTATATATAAGATGTGTGTATGTATAATGTATAGTGTGAAAAACATTTTTCATAATTATCTTTTATACGACAATTTTTCATAAATAACCTTCCATTTTGAGTCTAAGGACAGAACTGATAGAAATACTAGTATTTAACCCTGGGAACTGTGCTGCATTAGTTTTTAACTGCCATCTAAGTTCCCTATTTTCCAAATAATCATTCAGGGGACCCCCTCAATCCCCCAATGTAACTTGTTCAAGCACTGAAAATCTAAAATTATTATACATACACATATCTTATATATAATAGATTTTAGAAATTTTGCAAGCTAGTTTTGATAAAGTACATGATTATTTTAGTCATTTTATGATAAAAAATATGTAGTTAATGTATGAAAGGGTTAATTAATTAATTCATCAATTATGATGTCACTAATTAATGTATTTGGGTGGTTGTGGGATATAAAATGGGTCAGTCTTGTGTTGTTTGCTGTTTGTTTGCTATTCTGAAGAAGTTTTTATTAAAAAACGAAAGCGCTAAATTTATACAGTGTGGATTCCGTCTTTCCTTCTTTGTGGTTTATAGTTTGTTACAGGTTTGTGTTTCTGACTTTCGTTGTTTAACACATAACTAGTTAGCTAATTACTGCTGCTGCCACACTTAACAGGCTGTTAGTTACTGCTGCTCCCACACATAACTAACCAGCTAATTACTTCTGCTCCCCCACTTAATTAACAGTTAATTATTACTGTTCCTACAAATAACTGGCCAGTTAATTACTACTGCTTCCACACTTAATTTGCCAATTAATTACTGCTGCTCCCACAGTTAAATGGTCAGTTAGTTACTGCTGCTCCCACACATAACTAACCATCTAATTACTTCTGCTCCCCCACTTAATTAACCAGTTAATTGCTGGTGTTCCTGTAAATAACCAACCAGTTAATTACTACTGCTTCCACACTTAATTTGCCAATTAATTACTGCTGCTGCCACACTTAACAGGTCTGTTAGTTACTGCTGCTCCCACACATAACTAAAATCACAAAAGGGTTCGCATCTAGAACAAAACAGGTTATTGTGCCTCTCTAATCATCACTCATTAGACCCATCATAGAATACAACGCCCCATTTGGGATGTACCTTACAAGACACCTGCAACAGCTGGAAAGGCCACAAAAGTACCTCACCAAGAGGATTACTGGCCTCAAACAGATGCCCTATGCAGCCCAACTCAAGAAACTCCAGCTGTACTCAGTTGCATACCACTTACTCAGAGGTGATCTCTGCCTGACATACAAGGCCATGTCCAACCCAGAATTGATGGACATGCTCCACCTAAAAAAAAAACAAATCCCAGAGAGCCACACGCTCTAGAGATATAAACCTCACCACAATGATAAATAGGACATGCTGGAGGGATAGATTCCAATCCCAGAGACTCCCCATGCTTTGGAACAGGATTCCAATATACAACAGGCAGAGCCCCTCACTAACACTCTTCAAGAGAAACCTTGACAGGTGGATGGGAAACAGAAAATTTACCCCGGGGATCACTGCACTGGCTCTGCTGGACAGTGGCACAGGGAACTAATAGCTCTGCTGGACAGTGGTGCAGGGAACTGATGGCTCTGCTGGACAGAGGCACAAGGAACTAATGGCTCTGCTGGACAGAGGCACAGGCAACTAATCTAAGGGAGTGGCGAAAGCCAACACATTCTGGCTAGGCTTATAAATGCCCTTGGGCAGATAGCCTAGTACTTACCTATGAACCTATGAATCAGCTAATTACTTCTGCTCCTCCACTTATTTACCCAGTTAATTACTGCTGTTTCTACAAATAACCAGCCACTTAATTACTACTGCTTCCACACTTAATTTGCCAGTTAATTACTGCGGCCGTCACAATTAACTGGTCATTGCTCCCACACTTAATTATCCAGTTAATTACAGCTGCTCCAGCAAATAACCAGCCAGTTAATTATTGCTGCTCCAACACATAATTAACCAGTTAATTACTGCTGTTCCAACAAATAAACAGTTAATTACTGCCTCTCCCACAATTAACTGGTTAGTTACTGCTTCCACACATATTTAGTCAGTTAAGTACTACTGCTCACATGTTTAATTATCCAGTTAATTACTACTGTTCCAGCAAATAACCAGCCAGGAAATTTCTGCTGTTCCTTCACATAACTAGCCAGTTAATTACTACTGCTCCCACACTTAATTAGCCAGTTAATTACTAGTACTCACATATATATACAGCCAGTTAATTATTGATGCTTCCTCACTACTCTGACCAGTTAATTGTTGCTGCCCCCACAAATGGCTGACAATTTAGCCATTGCTGCTCCCACACTTTACTAGTCAGTTAATTATTGCTATTCCTACACATAAATAGCCAGTTAATTACTCTTACTGCTACACTGAACTGGTCTGTTAGTTACTGCTGACCCTACACATAGATGATCAGCTAATTACTGTTACTCCCACACTTAACTGGCTAGTAGTTAGTTACTGCTGCTCTCACATAAAACTAATATGTATCTATCTATCTAAACGTAATATTTTCAAGCACTTAATTTGATGGTTAATCACGGCTGCTCTCACACATATCTGGGCAAGTAATTACTTCTGCGCCCATACATAACTGTTCAGTTAGTTACTGCGACAATCTAATTACTGTTTTTCCCACACTTAACTGCTGCTCTCACACATAACTAATAGTCATTTTGGCATTTGTTTAGCTGGCATGAGCAGAGGTGAAGTATTTATCTGTGAGATCTGTAACCCAGATTCAGACATGAGCCCTGCAGGACAGCTGCCGGGAGGAGCTACCTGCAAAATTTGACTTGATATACAGTTACCGGATATAGTTCCAGTGTTGTTATGCTGTGTGCTGATACATAATAGCAGGTTACCATCATCATCTGGAAGAGACATAAAATATTCTTCTGGTCCTAATTTGACCCACAGAAAGACTGAGGGAACCCAGGTACCCTGTAGTTAGAAGAAGTGGTGGAGCTGGTGATGCAGTGGGCTTTTTGTAGTAAGTCCATTCTGGAGTTCATTTATTGCATTACATTGCATTCCCCTGAATTCAGCCTGTATGATGGCTACCAACTTAGCATACATATAGCAAGCTGTTTTTGAGCCTTCATACTCAGTTGTTAGAAGCCGATATTATATAAAGATTTGATTAATGAGAGCAATAAGAGTTGTACTTGTCAGCCTTTCTATTGCAGGTTTTGTTGATTCCACTCAGGTCTGTGTTTCATAGTCGTTTCCTTTAAGTGCTTTTTGCACAGATTGCTATTTTCTCATTTGTTGGACAAGAGTATCTAGCCTGACACCTGCTTTCCAGTAAAAGTGTATCCTTTTAACAGTCAGACTGCAGTCTTCACATTCTTTATCTTCTGATTTTGTAGGACCTGGAGATGCAGCCAACCCTTGCTTGTACGCTGCTGACATCTGTAGCCATGATGAAAAGTGTGCACAGCATCGCTCAGCATACGTCTCCACCTGTAACCGCAAGGGCAACAATGGCCATAGCTGTGACAGACGTCGTTGCCACAAGACTCTGCGTCATTTTTTTGAGAAGGTGCCACAAGACTACAGCCTTGGAGTTCTGCTTTGTTCTTGTAAAGATGATCCATGTGGTGAGCGTCGACGGCAAACAATTGTCCCTGGATGTTCATTTGAGGAGGAAGAGAAGCCAAACTGCTTATACTTGCTGGAAGAATGCAACAAAGAAAATATCTGCAGGTTGGGTCTCAGAGTCTGTCATTTCCATTATGCCTTGTTTATTTTTTATGCTTTGTTGTTCTAGACCTCATGACACTGAAGAGTTGTACTATCATAGTAGGTAAGGAATATGCACCTTTATGCTGATCTCATGTAACATTTTTCTGCTTCTGTTTTTGCTCCTCTCTTGGCAACCATTGAGGTTAACTCCTCTATTTGCTCAGTTTACTATTCATTCCCCTGGTTGACAAGGGCGAAGAAGCAGAAGTTGCACCATCATTCTGCCCATTGTATTAGTTTCCATTTTAGCAATATCTGCCAAAAAGCCGACCCATTGCTTTGTCACCCTTTCAGTAAACTGCATGTGACATTTCCTCAGAGCTTTTTACTTTCCAGTTTCATATCTTGGTGAGTTAGCTTTGTGCATAATTTTCTCTGAATGTTGAGCTCACCTTTATCCTTTTAAAGTTTGGAAGATACTATTTGTTATTTCTCTCCTCTCTCTACATTACTAAGGTTCTGAAAATTGTCCCTTACACATTTCAGCCCATGCTCCAGCTTTGCATTGCATTAGTTGTAATTTTCTTGACTGCTTTTATATTTCTAGCATCCTTCTCGACACCTGATCCTCAGAACTAAACCTGCTTCTAAAGGTAAAACATTATTCATACTAAGGTATGGCCTTTCTATCCTTAGTCTAGCATCCTTCTAGACACCTGGTCCTCAGAACTGAACCTACTTCTTCAGGTAAAACCTCATTCATACTGTGGCATGGCCTTTCTGTCCTTACTGCTGCACTAGCATTCTTAGGTCAACAGATATAGTCTTTTTCACATTATCTTCCTCTAGACTATGTCAATTAGAATATCATAGTCTATCCCAAGTCCTTCCTTAGAACTCTTGCAAGCAGTGTTTATAATATTTATAGTTTCTGAAACTGAAATTCAACATCAGTACACACGACTACTGTCCTAGTGGGGTAGAGATGTAGTCTGTTTTTTTTTTCCTTTTCTAGCATGTCTGCTGTTTGCTCAACATTACATCTCTTTCTTTCCAATTACCCAGCAGTGTCAGTAATGAAGCCATGAGATAGGCATGACCTTAACAATATCCCATCAGTCATTGTCCTTGCTTCAGGTTTCATGCAACTTAGAAGACCCTTCTGAGCTTTGTAGTTTAATTGCTTCCTGTGTAAAGAACCATGGAAGAACCAATTCCAAATGCTTTCCAGCCATCTATCCATCCCCTATTCAAGAGAGTGTTGAAGGCATTTTCTGTATTTCAGGTTGTCCACATTTTCTACTGATCCACTACTCCCAAAGGTAGTATTTACAGGTAGTCAAAATCTATCAGACATAATTAATAAAACCCCTTGTCCTCCAGAAATATCACAGTTCTGTTCTTAAGTAAGAATCTCATTTCCATATTACTAACATCATACTCAGACTTACAACTGCCCACCTTTTTGTTTCATCTGGTTTGGAGATAGACCGTATCTTCCCTCCCCAGACTTGAGATATGTCCCCCTCCATTACATGACCTTTGAAGGATAGCCCATGGCTCTGCCTGTATTCGTCTGTGCTGCTGTAGTACTAGCAGATGCGTGTAGAATTGCTGTTCTAGGTCCTTTGTAACAGGACAATTCCCTCTAATTCACTGTGTCATTGAATCCACTGCATTTACCCAAATGTGAATAAATCCCTTTCTTACTTTCTAGTCATTGCCATTTGACTTGCTTCTCTGCTTGCTAGCTTCATGTCCACTGCCTGAAGCATGCCTTGTAAATATGTGTGCCAAATATTTTTTTTTTCGTGTATCAACCCTTGTCCAGTTGGTGCAGAGGGTCTATATCAGCATTTTGAAAACTGAATAGTTCGAATCAATAAATGTCAAACTGACATGATCGACATATTCAATTTTCGAATGCCAATACAAAAAAAAAAAAAACAAAACAAAAAAAATGAAAGGGTGTAGGCAGGGGGGCAAGCCCCCTTGCACCCCCCCCCCACACCTCCTGCTACTTAGGTATACCAACTCCGAGACTGCACCACATTGAAGTAAACTGAAATCTCCCCTTACAGAGATTTCCGTTTACCTGTTCGACGTTCTGCACTTTCGGCATTCTCGAGGCGACAGTATCGGATTCGATATTGTCAGCGTTCGAGATGCTGATGGGAACCCAGTGCAGAGGGTTATGACTATGAGTGATAGTCCCTAGGTTTGCAGCTCAGGTCCACTTTTCCATCTCCTAACGCTTCCAGTGATGTCTCAGATCAACTAAAAAAACTGTGATTTTAGCTGTAATCTAGCCATCGGATGCTGATAAAATGTAGACTGATGTAATCAAAACATAATATGTAGTGAATACAATGCAAAACCGTAGTAAACCTATTCAGTCTAATGTATGAAAACATAACTAAATAAACTAGTTATTGTAACCTGAGCACAGATACAAAATGCAGATGATAAATTCTAACTATTTCATTCATGCTTCAGGTCACGACTGGCCAATTTTAAACAGAACTGCCAGATGTCTGGGAAGTCAGAAAGTGGTTGCCTGCAGCAGAATCTCCTGGCGTGTTTGATGTCCTATGTTGGAATGATAGGTAATGAGTCATTTCCTTCAGTTTCTTTACTCATGAGATGTGGTGGCAGGAAGGCCAGAATTATTTTCTTGTACAGAATTACCCATTAAATCTAATGATAAATGTCACTAAGTACAATGCCTGATACTTTTAGTAACTGTGATGTTAAATTGAACTGCACAAAACACGGATGATGGCCAGTGGCTTTGTAAGAATGTTTCTCCTTGTGTTCACATGTGCACACTAAAACACACACACACACACACACACACACACACACACACACACACACACACACACACACACACACACACACACACACGCACGCATGCACACACACACACACACACACACACACACACACACACACACACACACATTTGTGCATATATGTATACATGCACATGCACGAGTACATATACATGCAAACGTGCAGAATGGAAGCAGTCAGGTCACCAAAGGTAGTTTTGGCGAATGTAAAATGATTGAAGCAAGTTCACTAAAATTGCATTCAATGACAGTGGAGTTTGCCTTTTTCCTATACTGTTATGTGACCTTGGAGTTGCTATATATAAGTTTGGGATTAGGGGGAGTTTGCCCTCCTACAAAAAACAGTTCCTCAAGATTTTCACTGAAGGCAGTTTTGGTGAACATTTTCCGAGGTTTTTATGTTTGGTAAAACTGCCTTTGGTGAGTAGACATGAATCCATTCAGAACTACTGGACTTGATTAAGGTTGTAAACAGTTGATTGAATTTACCCAAATAAAGATCTTCAAACTCATTATAACATATATGCCCTGTCTACCCCAAATTATCACCAAGGAAGGCCAGATACCAGACTGATTAGTACCTCTAATTGTGAAATCAGGGCTGGCCTTAGGCTAATTGAACCAATATGGCCTAGTAGGATTTTGCTGTCTTGGGAGCCCCACACTAGACTATCACATGATTATTATTCCTTATGTCTCTCAGTTATTTGCCTGAAAGAATTAACAGTGAAGTGCAAGCTATCTTCATACTCATAGTCTTACTTCTGCATTAGCTACAAGTCTCATTAGTTGAGTTCCCTACATCTCCTGACTTACATTGCACTTGTAGGTTTCTGGTATTATTAATAATTGCTGCTTTGTGCTTCTTGTGTGGCTTACAGTGTCAGCTGCTCCTGCTCCCATAGTAGTTAGTAGTTATTGCTGAGTACTCAGCAGGGATTTCAACCTAAAATTAAGGTAGGATTAACCATCTGTTTTGGGCATCATTCCAGTTACTATCATGGAAGATAAAGTTAGATTTAGTCTGTAGACTGATAAAAGAAGTACTGTGCTTTGCTTTGTTTCTCTTGCTGACATGAGCTATATGATGGTTCCCAATTTAACTGTTGGCATTCTAAATGCCAATAAAAAATGGAAAATACAGGAGAAGAGTGTATCTCGAAAATTGCCCTTCTCCTTTAAACTTCTTTTTGCAGGGGGGCAAGCCCCCTTACCCCCAGACTTATATATACCAATTCCAAGATCACCATATCCTGGAGAAAATGGAATAGTCTCAGAAGTAGCATCTTGGACTTGGTATATACAAGCCCGATGTTTCCTCCATCCAGTCTCTGTATTTCAGGACTCTCTCTTCTGGGTCCCAACATTTCAAATAGTTACTGTATAGAATTGGCTACTAATGGATCCATTTATAAGATGTATCTATGAAAACAAACACTAATATAAATAAACAAAAAGATGAAAAGATAGTGGAATGAAAAGTAACTTCTGATCACTAATACTTGTGTCAGAATGTTTTCAGTTCAATGGTGTGGCAGAGGAATGCTTGCTGCAGTCACAGAGCAAAATAATGAGAGAGAAGGGAAATGTGTGTGTGCATGTTCAGTCACTGTAGGCAGGGGGGTCTATATCATGTGGTCGAAAGCTAATAATGGCAAACTACCACATCTTCGAAAACACCGGAACTCAAAGTTGTTATTGTGGGGTCGCACTACAGTGTAGATAGGGGTATTTGCCCTTTCCTCACTGTAGTGCGATCTTGGAGTTGGTGTATATATTTAGCAGGGGGTGTGGGGGGCACAGCCCCCGACAATTGCAACTTCGGGTTCCGGTGTTTTCAAAGTTGTGGTCGTTTGCTATTATTAACTTTTGACCACGTGATGTTGACCCTAGCTAGGGTGGGGTGAGAGGGGCAACTGCCCTGGGTGCAAAGTGTTGGGGGAGGTGTGATCATCCAATCCCAATATCTGTTTAATGCATTTGCAGTCAAACATGAGCACTGTTGCACTCTGTAGTAAGCAGCTTGCAACAGTTTAAAATGTTTCCTTTAATTTAAAAAAAAAAAGAAATCTGAGTGCTATAGTGCTCAGTGTAGAGTATAAACTATAACAAATGCTTGGTACATTGTAGCAAACAGCTCCTACAGTTTAAAAACAACAACAAAAAAGATTTATTTTTAAGTAAAATGAGAGAAAGGATGGTTGGGGGCAGGGCGCAGAGATAGGAACTGATTTACTCCTGCATTTTGGGACCCCCAGGTACCTGATCATGTACTTTGTTTTTGTTTTGCTCTTCTATTGAAGAGCTGGGGAGGAGGGAGGGGGTGTCAGACCATTTGGCTGGTATGCCAATTGAAGAAGTAGCATCCTTTTTTTATGGTAAAATATGTGACAGTCGAGCAGAGTGCAGCTATGGGACCTGATTGGGTCCTGCATTTCAGTAACCCAGGTACCTGATTGCTGACGTTTTATTTTATTTTTTGCTCTTCACTCAAAGAGTTGAGAGGGTGAGGTTCTAGCTTACTGGACTGGCAACAGGGTATTGAGTGAGCCAGCTAAGCCTCTGGCTGTAGGTAGAACTGGATAAAAAATTATTCACTTGGCTGAAAGTGGAAAAATAGTAACAGAATCAGTTTAACTCATAAATATAGTGCAGGATATAACAGTTCCAGAGTCACATACTAAATGGGGGCAACCACAAACGTAAAGCTAAAAAATGGTTGGAGTGGAATGGGAGGAAAGTATATTAGAGAAAGCTGAACAAACTGTGTGACTTTTGCATGGTCTTCCTACATCCACATGGGTTTCCTTAAGGCAGTCTGATTTTCTTCCACCTGCCAAAACACAATGATGTTCTTCATGTTTTACTGTTGCAGTCATTACATTTGGGTAATCTGCTGGCAGGTTGCCCTCAGCCGGCCTGAATTCCAAAGTCTTGGGTCCTGCGCCGGTTGCTGTCTCTTCTTCCATGATGTCAGGTAGTCAGGAGTATAAAACAGGCAGCCGACGCCATTTTATTTAGTTCTTTTGCTGCGCGATGCCCAAAGCAGAAGCAGTTTGCAAGTGCCGGTCGGCCGACACCTGAAATTTTCGAATTTGAGTTTCAGAACCGAAGTCTTCACTAAAGCTAAGTACACCATTGGGGAAACTTTTTCTTGCTCCATACCGATGTTAGTAAAAGTTAATAATTGCATTACTTGTGGGAAACAAATACCTCATAAGGATTTCCATTTGTACTGTATTCCTTGCCTAGGCCCTGAGCATAACATGCCTAGCTGTCAGTTTTGTGCTAAATTTAACCAACGCACTATTAAGTGTTGGTATATCTTTGCTTCAAAATATTTTGGAAACAGATTTAACTATCCTGAAATGTCATTGGATAGCATTCCGACTACTGGAGTTCACAAAAAACGCAAAGAAAAGGACAGAGACAAACCGTCGAGGTCCAAAACCGACGACAAAGCTCATCCTAAGCCAGTCGCCGGTTCACCAGTACTCAATGAGGTGCTTTCGCAGCCCCTGATACCAGCTACTCTCGAGTCGCAGGCCTCTACCAAGACCCATGTGGAGTCCGGCATGCCACGAGATTCTCAAAGTATTGTACCCGTGGATGTGTCTCCCTCGGATGGGTCCGGAGCCGCTGAGCAGGCACTGGCTTCTGAGGGTGTCTTCAGGCCTCAGCATTTCTACATAAAACTGATGCCAGCTTCAAAATCAAAGACAAAAGCAACTTCTAAAACTAAAAAAACGACGCAAGAGCCATGTGCTCAGGCCTCTATGCCCAAAAAACAGATGATCAAAATGGCTGAAGACCTAATTACCTTGATCAGGGGTTCCCAACCCCCTCATGATAAGAGGTCTAGGCAAGACACTGATTATGAATCTTCACATCAGGTTTCTATTTTTTCTGATTCCTCTTTTGGTCAGGAATTTTCTATACCACCCTTTGAGGATTCTGATGCAGAGGAATCTATCCCATCTGCATCTCCTCCTGAAGATTATTCCTTTGGAGAAACCTTGCATACTTTGAGGGAGCATTTTCACTGGGAGAGTCAAGATTTCTTAGAATCAAAAAAGAGGCTTAGGGACTTCCTTCTTCTCCCTCAGCATAGGCCTTTAGCCATACCTCCCATTTTAGACATTGTGGATGATGTGTTTTCGGAGTCAAGCTTGACTCCAGACTCCTTACCTCTGGCTTTTTATTTAAAAACCCTGCTGCTGACCCTGAAACTATTTCACAGGGTCCAAAAGGTGTAAAGGCCTCAACAGCAAAAAATCCTACTCCCTCTGATAGAGATTCCAGGACACTGGATAGATGGGGAAAGAAGGTTTATACATCTGCAACCTTGGCAATTAGGGCCTTAAACTGCCAGTTTCATATGCTTAAGTATCAACAGCATGTTATGGGATTACTGAAACAGAAAATTATGTTGATTTCTGAATGTGTAGAAAATAAAGAATTGCAGGAATTATTGCATGCAGCAGAACAAGTTGGAAAGCATACTTTGCAATGTGGTTTTGATTCCTTAGAGGCCTCCTGCAGGGCCGTAGTTACTGGACCTGTGATTAGAAGGCATGCCTGGCTAAAAGAGCAAAATTTGCCTGATCATGTTAAAGCTAAATTGCTGGATGCACCTTTACAGCATGATACTCTGTTTGGTATTAAGGCAGAAGAGGTTTTAAAGAAAATGGAAGACAAAGCTAAGTCTATGCAAACTGTAAAATACTTCTTACAAGTGCAGCCACCAAGATTCAGTAGACACTGGCCTACAAAAAACTGGTCCTTTCCTGTGTCTGACAGAGCTCCATGGGGCAAATCCAGGTGCCCTAAAGGTTCTAGATACCAGTCACAGGATTCTTACAGGTCAAAGCAATGGGGTGCCTCTACCTCCAAATCTGGAGGAAATAAAACGCAACCCTACAGTAAACAGTCTCAATGACTTCCCTCTGCCATCACCAAGCACTTATCTTTTGGCAGCTCCCTTAGGGGGAAAATTAGCACTTTATGCTCAAAATTGGCAATTAATAACCCAGGACAAGTGGGTATTAAACATAGTATCCCAGGGATACAGATTCTACTTCCACACTCTGCCAATTCCAAATGGTTGGCCAGATCTGCCAAAAAATCAACGGGCAGAGGCACAGAAACAAGTTACGTCCCTCATGGATATGGGGGCTATTCAGCCAGTGCCAGAACAGGAAAAAGGACAAGGGCTTTACTCAAGATTGTTTTTGGTACCCAGAAAAGACAAGGCCTGGCGCCCAATACTGGATTTATCAGTTTTGAACACATTCCCGGACATTCCAAAATTCAAAATGTTAACTTTACAGCAGTTTCTGCCCATGCTGGGCAAGAACACTTGGCTAGTGACTTTAGACTTAAAAGAGGCATACCTGCAAATCCCAATAAGGGAATCGTGCAGAAGATACCTCTGTTTCAAGGCTGGCTTTATGCATTACCGATTCTCTGCACTGCCCTTTGGCTTATCCACTGCGCCCAGGGTCTTTACAAAGTGCCTGGCACCGGTAATTGCATTTTGCAGACAAAGAAGTATACAAATCTATCCTTACTAGGACGACTGTCTCATTCAAGCAGAGAACAAGGACATTCTTCATCAACATCTGGCGTTTGTGAAAAGGCTTCTAGCATGCCTAGGGTACACAATAAACGAAAAGAAATCACAGCTGGTACCCTCTCAAAAGATAACATTAATGGGTGCAAGCTTGAATACAACTGCCCAGATGGCTTACCTCACGCCAGACAAACAAAAGTAACTGACTATTTACTTCAGACAGATGGCAACAAAAACCCAGTTATCTGCAAGACAAATTCTGCAGGCTTTGGGGTTCATGGCATCCTGCATTCTACTGACTCCATATGCAAGACTGCGTATGAGGAAACTACAGTGGTACCTAAAAAGTTTATGGAGTCATCATTGTCACAGTCTGGAAGCAATGATTCCTCTCATTCCCTGCCTACAATAGGAGTTTCTTTGGTGGGCAGAGGCATGTCACCAAAACAGGGGACGGTCCTTTACTCTATCCCCTGCCAGCCAAACCTTAACTACAGATGCATCAGACTATGCATGGGGGGCCCACCTGGCGGGAAGATGCTTTCAGGGCATATGGACCCCAAAACAAATGCATCCGCATATCAACCAAAAAGAGATGTTAGCTGTTCAAAATGCCCTGACAGCCTTCAAGGACTTACTTCATCCAGGACAACTACTGATAAAGACGGACAATACCACGGTTATGTGGTACATAAATAAGCAGGGGGGCACACACTCATACCCCCTTTGCAGACTAGCCATGGCATTGTGGGACACAGCCTTAACTTACCAAGTACATCTTCAAGCTCAATTCCTCCCAGGAAAGCAAAATACTCTGGCAGATGACTTAAGCAGAAACCTTATGGATCCTCACGAGTGGAAACTGGATTCACAAGTCTTCAGCATGATAACAAAGAAATGGGGAAGCCCGGACATAGACCTATTTGCTTCTCCTCGGAATTATCAACTGGACAAATTCTGCAAAAGGACTTATCACAGACAAGCATGGAAAGTGGATGTCCTATCTGTCAGTTGGAAAAAACTGTCAGTTTATGCCTTTCCTCCTCTGCCTCTTCTTCCCAAGGTCCTACTAAAGGTCAGACAAGAAAAAACAAAAATTATACTAATTGCCCCGGATTGGCTCCACCAACATTGGTATCCAATCCTAAGGAATATGTCTCAATTCCCAGCTTGGTACTTGCCTCAAATACCTCACTTACTGTCTCAGCAAAACAATCAGATCCTGCACAATCAGCTCCAAACACTGAACCTGGCAGCAGGGCTGATCATGAAGTTATTCAAACAACACCTCTCAGTAAATCTGTGATGGATGTCATTTTGGAAGCCAGACGGCCTAGTACTAGAAAATCTTATGCTGATAAATGGAAGAGATTCTGTGCTTGGAACCAAGCACAAGGAATGGACACAGCAGAGCCAAATATTCCTCAGATTTTACAATACTTGACTGAGCTGCTTGACAAAGGCCTATATTTTTCATCAATAAAAATCCATGCCTCTGCCATCTCGGCTCATTACAACACAGAGCCACCGATCTTTTCTCACCCTTTGCTAAAACAGTATCTTAAAGGGGCCAAAAATGTAAGGTCACCCAGAAGATCACCAATTCCTGCATGGGACCTCAATTTTGTGTTGGAAAAGCTCACCCTGCCTCCATTTGAACCAGCTGCTACTGCAGATATAAAGTTTTTATCATGGAAAACAGCTTCCTCCTGGAAATTAATTCAGCAAGAAGGGTTTCAGAGCTACAGGCCATCATGGCTGTGAAGCCTTTTATCATATTTTACCCAGACAGGGTGTCCCTCAGGACCAATCCTTCCTTTATGCCTAAGGTGGTTTCCAGTGTGGCTCTTAACCAAACTATTCATCTGCCAACTTTTTTTCCAAATCCACAGAACAAGGGGGAGCAGATTCTGCATTCCTTGGATGTCCACAGACAACTAAGATTCTACTTGAGCAGTACTAAAGCTCTAAGAAAAACTGAGCAGCTACTGGTGGCATTTGCTGCAGGATCAGAGGGAAAGGCTATTTCAAAGCAGACTATTTCAAAGTGGATAAGCCACTGCATACGTTTCTGCTACTTACATCATGGTAAACTGGTGCCCAAGGGCATTAGGTCTCATTCCACCAGGGCTGCAGCTACATCAGCAGCTTTTCTCAGAGGGGTACCAACCAAATACATTCTAGAAGTGCTACTTGGAGTTTTGTTCATACTTTTACAAAGCATTATCATTTGCCTCTCTTCTCTAAGTCCAGGGCAGGCTTTGCCACTGCAGTTCTGCAGGGCCTTATAGCCACCCCTAATGCTGTTTAGCTCCAGCCTCCCATCCATAGCTTTGGGATTCTACCCAAATGTAATGACTGCAGCAGTGAAACATGAAGAACATAGTACAGTTGTGTACACTTACCATAAATGTAGATGTTCGAGTGTATTCACTGTTGCAGTCCAGGTTACCCACCCGCCATTCCCCTTTTATTCTGGAGCTGCTCCTTCCTTCACTATATTCTACAGCCTTTGTGGTGTATTTGCTTTTAGATGAAGGTAAAGTTTATGTTGTTGCATGTATATATAGTTTACATATTCTTATATATATATATTTTTGCTCCCATTTGGGGGGCACCTGACATCTGGGGCAAGAAAACCTAAAGAAAATGGATTTGGCTGCCTGTTTTATACCTCTGATGACCTGACGTCATGAAAGAAGAGACAGCAACTGATGCAGGACCCAGGACTTTGGAATTCAGGCTGACTGAGGGCAACCTGACAGCAGATTACCCAAATGTAATGACTGCAGCAGTGAATACACTCAAACATCTACATTTATAGTAAGTGTACACAGCTGTACTTTTAGTGACTACTCAAAACTTTTCCATTCATGTAATCTTTATTATTACTCTTATGTCATGAAAAATGTCTAGAAAGATCTGTGTACATTTTCTTACGTTCACTGTTTCATAAATATTTAAAAAAATAACAGTACATTTTCAGAAATAATTATAATTGTAGGGTGTGTGAGCAATACTGTTCCTATGGAGATGCCTGAGGTAATGATTTTTATTTAATTAATTTATTTATAATTTCTTAACAGAGGTGGAATACTGATCCGCCTGGACCATTTTCAGGTTCAGCCTGGAAGAGATACACCCTTGTGCAGTACTTTAATCAATATCAATGTGACATTGATAATATAAGAGGAAGCATGCTGAGAAATATAAGTTAAGATGGTACATAGCATCAATGAACATAATCATACGTAAATGTATATGTACATTAATTCAGTTTGTAAAGTAGGTAAGAAGAGCACCAGTACACTGAAATAACATAATCTAGTGCAACATTTCCATGTTGACAACAATGTACAAGGAACAACGTTTTCACAAATGTATACAACTACTAGTCATGGGAGGTGATGGAGAATAATGTATGAGTCAAATCTGTGGAAGAAGGGAACGGAGGGAGACATAGACTAGAAAAAGAGGAAGGGTGGGAGAGGGAGACAGGGGAGAGTGCAGGGGGTCCTTTCACACCAGCTATTTCCTTTCCTGGTTCAGGACACATGGGCAGTACTACAGGTGCCTGGGGACATGTTTACTGGTAAACCAGGGTATGCCCAACTGGTAAGGTACCCCATGTTGTAACAGGGCCCCAGGAGCCCATCAAAACACATCTTGATGGAGGAACTGCAGGAAATATTAGATATGGGGACAGTCTAGGAGTCCAATAGTCTACTTCCACTTTAACATGTTTTATGACATACTTTAAGCTGGTAAATAA
Source organism: Protopterus annectens (assembly GCF_019279795.1). Lineage (NCBI taxonomy): Eukaryota > Metazoa > Chordata > Ceratodontiformes > Protopteridae > Protopterus > Protopterus annectens. Next base: position 1,820,408,319 of record NC_056733.1, on the reverse strand, counting down.
ATAAATGATTTTGTTTTGCTTTTAATGCACAGTAGCAGTATACATTCTTGCAGCCTACTCTCAGTAGCATAGCAAGGGTGGGGCAAACGGGGGACAAGGTGTTAGAGGGTACAATCCTGAAGTGTCATTTCTGTATTCTTCTTTCTGTACCAGCATTGCTGGTACAGAAAGTAACTTACAAACTTTTTTTTTTTTTTTTTTTTTTGCTTTTACAATGAATAGCTGTGGCAGGGAGGGGGCATGTGCTCCAGACGGCCATGAGCAGTCTATTGGAGCTTGCCTTTTATTTTTTGCTCTTCTGTTTGAGCAAGGGTATGGGGCAGTAGTTCAGGGACCAGCCCAGAATGGTGATTGAGCTACTACTGTTAGGTCCAGGATACCAGCAGGTGGGGGAGGTTGAGATGGTAGGTGGGAAGTCAGCTAGGAGTCCCATAAAAAAGGGTCAAAATTTGATATCACAGTTGCTAAGATTTTGGGGTCCTGAGTGAAATACATCACTTGATCATTCAACATGTTCGACATTCAACGTTTCATCCCGTGATATTTCTGATAGGAAGATATGGAAGTTAAACTCAAATTCTTCACCAGATGTGGGTATTATTTGAGCAAGTTAGGCAGCAGGCTGATTTCTGCAATATTCATTAAGTTAGTGAAGCCTCTTTTGTTCACAATGCAGATAGGGATCAGCTTCACACTCCTTGTTTGAACAACCTGCTCACATTAATTTTCAACATTAGAAGCATAAATAATAAGACAGATGAAGTACTTTGTGATACCTCACAAGAAAAGGCTGATATTTTGGAGGTTATAGAAATCTGGTTTAATGCTGAAAAATGATGGTGGCATTTCTATGAATAAAATTAGTAATTTGCCATCTTCCATCTCATTTAACATGTATATCTTTCAAAAAATCCATGATAAATGTCATAGGTTTTAATAAGAGCCCTAGTTTATTGCCCAAGCAGAAGATCATATTTATTGACTTTCTAGAGGGCACTTTTCTTAAAAAACAACATATCATAACTGGAGTCTCATACTCTCATAATTGTTGACATATCTATCTTCTAGACAGAGGGACTCCAGAATATTGGCAGTTATAACCATTGCTTTTTATTCTTAGCATGTTATTCCATTGTAGAAATGTTAATGACTTAGTTTTGGTTTTCCTTTATCTAACAATCAGTAACATTCAGGCTATTCCAGCTTTGAAAAATTCTGACCATTCTTCCATAACTACTGTCATAGCCAGGGCTGGATCATGGACAAGTGATAGCCATTTGCTAAACAAAACAATACAGTCTCACAATGAAAACAGGCTTAGCATAAATTGTAAGCTTCTCTGCCATTGAAACTCACATTTATTGAAATTGCATTGAAATCTACATTCAAAGAAAATGCATCTGGCCAGTGGTGGATTAAGTTTACCTTTGGGCTGTTTTCAAACCATAAGCCCCTTGCACATATTTTTGGACCATGCATATATGTGCATCTGCTCTTTGATGCACCATCCTGATTGTATTAAATTATATTCCTTGTATAATACAGTATCACTTGTTAGAGTATGTTTTAAATTTGTAGGTTTGAACATTTTTCCAGTAAGCAATGAAACAAAACATATGAACCAATAAGGGCAAAACTACCCATTACAGAACATTTCAACAATAAAAGGACACTCAAACTTCTGTCATTACAAACCACCAGTATCAGCCAATATACACAATCTCTGCAGAAGTAAAAGTCATCTGAATAATTCCACACTAAAGAGATCTGTAACTAATGAAGAGGTTGCTGCTGGCAAACAACTTTACATTTCAGTGTTTCAAGTACAAATTCAGTGCTTGCTGCACTTGAAGAATAAAATGCCCATGTTACATTAAAAAAATGGTAAGCTGGTAATTTTACCATAGGGAATGCCTGTCAAATCAGCAACAGGCCACATAGTTAGTAGGTATCTCATCCAAAGGAGGACACACTCAGGAAGGGAGCACCCTATTCCCCCATAAAGGAGGTACTGCAATATCAGCACTTCATGTACATGGTGTAGGAGTAGAGTCCACAGCTTTCTGCACCAAAGCAAGTATGCTACCTGTTGCTACTAACACTGCTTTTACAATTTATAGCACTGATGATGGCCATTTGCTAAACAAAACAGTTGTATATTGAAAACAGACTTAGCATGAGCAACAGTAAACTTCTCTTTCCTTGAAGTTCAACTTTCCTTAAAAATGCACAGGACCTCAACAGTCTTTGAAATTCTTTAAAAATGTACTGGAACTCAACATTTTTTGAAAAAACACTGAAACTCAACAGCCTTGAAATGCACTTGCTGATGAGAGTTTTGCAGTTGGTGTAGAGGATTCAGGCTCTAGGGTTCTGTACTGAAGGCACAGGGTTTGAATCTGAATGAGTTAACCAATTTCCTTAACTGGGGCATTTTACACACACACACACACACACATACACACACACACACACACACACACACACACACACACACACACACACACACACACACACACACACATTCACACACGCACACACTCACACACCCCTACTATTTTACCAAACAGTCCTCCACATTTATTCTGCTTGGCAACAGCATCCAAATCCATGCTTGCTTAAGTCACTTGCTCCTTTTCAGTTTAAATGTGTGTCCGTCATAATGAAGATTCATGTACAGATGCTAATAAGGACAAATTATGTGTGCATCCTTAAAGAGGAACTGTTACGCATGACGACTGCATTCTTAAAAAAGAAATGTAAAGATTTATGGCAGCCCCCCCCCCCTCCGGGCCAGTAGCCCCCTCCAAAACCAGTAGGCTCTAGGAGACATAGTGCTGGATCTGGCTCTGATCATAGCAACTTGGAAGTCTGCATAGAATGAAAAGGTTGTTAATTTTATAGGAGTAAATGTTTTAGCATTGATAGGCCAGTTCTGACAGCACCACACCATTAATTGCAAACTTTAACACGTCATGATCTTTCTTTTACAAAAATATTAACCTACTAATTGACACATTTGCTCCTGCTTTGATCTTGCATATAATCATTGCATCAAGCCACCCTACTGCAGGCCATATCATAAAGTATGGCATTATTGGAAGATACACAGGAAATTGTCTTTAATTAATACTTAGGAAAGACTTCAAAAATCCACAAAAAGTTTAGCAAGAGGTGTCCAAGTGGCTTTCTTGGCATCCATGTCTCGAACACATAATAAGCAGGTTATGATCGTTGACTCACTCACAATGCTCTGTATTTAGGCTTCTCTAAAGGGAAACACTTTGTAAGGTATATCTGTCTGTAGTTAGGAGTGCTTTTTTGATTTTTTTCTTGTACTGTTGCATATGTATCCTAATATTTGGTATTTATCTTAAACCTAGTCAGCAGCAGTGAGGGGAAAAAGAGTTTTTAGTCTAATCACCAGTAATCTTAAATGTGGGATAGTTTCTAAATTCAGATAATCAGATGATTCACTGGTGGCTCAGCTAGTTACTATGTTCATATGGACCACATCTATATGACAGGATTGACATTTGCAGTCTTTCCTTTTCCTGCACTTTCTTTATTCCTCACAGCTTCATAGCTTCGCGGGTGTTTACAAGGCTAACAACCACAAGGGCATTTGTAAGCCAAGCCATGCATTCCAAATCTCTGACAAGTTCTGGTACCTTTGATATTTGTAAGCAGGGGCTTGGGAGGTGAAACATTTACAAGCAAAAGCATGGGACGTGAACCATTTATAGGCTGCACCGGTGTCCATTAGAGACATAGGTGCCAAACCAAGGATGAATTTCCTGTTCCCCATCCAATTGTCCAAGTTACACTTCAATTGGGTTAGGGATAAACTCTGCTTCACATGGGTGGGGAGCCTGTTCCAGACAAGGGGTAATCTCTGGGATACATACCTGTCTCTCCAGCAGGACCTATTTATATCACAGCAAAGGTTTATTTATTTTATTTATTTATTTATTTGACATTTGTTAACTGGGAAAGTTCATCTGAGCAAAAGCCCTTTTTCAGTGGATGCCCGGGAAGAAAAGCTCCACAGTACAAGTAAGCAAGAAAATTTCTAAAATTGAAGATGAATACAGTGAAAATTTTACAATAAAACAGTTAAGAAAATGTAGATAAAGCTCCACAGTACAATATAGTAAGAGGCATTATAACATTGAAGAAAAAACATAGCAAAGAAATATACAATAAAACATTTGAATGAATTTACATAACACAGTGGGTTATCTTCAGACGGTAATTGTACAATACAGAGTAGTTAAGTGAGTTATGGTAGTAGGGAAGGGTGGAGTAGATAGGATAGTGATAGAGAAAGAGGTGGGTTCATATATGATGATTACAGAGGCAAATCCATGTGCTATTAAGGTACCTTTTGAGAGTTTTCTTGAATTCGTGGATATAGGAAATGTTTCTAAGGTTCATGGGGAGCTTGTTCCATACAAGAGCAGGAAAGTAGCTATAGAGATTCCGTCCAATAATTTTTTTTAGGTTTGTGAATTTGTAAGAGACATTGGTCAGAACTTCTGAGGGATTGAGGGGGCCTTATGTAGGGAGACAAGTAAGGAAATGCTAGGGCAAAAGGAGGGCTTATTCAAAATAGTATGGATAATGAGAAGTTGAGTAAATAAGAGTTGATTAGGAAACTCTAGCCATCTGAGTGTCTGGAGAGTGTGACAGTGGTGTGATCTTGAGGGCAGATCGGCTGCAAATCTCGCAACTTTGTTGTAGGTGGTTTCAAGTTTGGAAAGTAGTGAAGACTGTTAAAATTTGAGAGCTGTAAAAGAGGTTGGGGAGAAGGAAAGCTTGGGCTAGTGAGATCCTGGAGTTGGATGTGAGGAACCTTTTGTTTCTATAGAGCAAACCCAGCTTTTGGTGGGTTTTCTTGATGCAGTTAAGTACATGAAGGTCAAATTTTAGTTGATCATCCACTATTACTCCAAGCAGTTTAGTATGTGATTCAGCTATGATCGTAGTGTTGTTGAGGGAAGAGATGGTGAATGAGGATTTAAGATGGTAAAGGGATTTTGGAAGGAAGAGAAGAAGATTTGCCTTTTTAGGGTTTAGTATGAGCTGGTTGTTTGTGAGGCATATTTCAGTGAGGTTGAAAGATGTTTGTATCAGGGTTAGTAGGTCAGTGTTTAAGTCTTTAGAATTGGTAATTCTAGTGCTGTTTGTTTTGTAGATATGCAGGAGGTCCATCAGAGTGGGGTCTGATAATGCCTTGTATGCCAGGCATAGCTCTCCCTTCAACAGCCTGTAGGATACAGAATACAGGGGTAGAGCCTTGAGGCCTTAATTTCTCTGAGGTTCTATTTCTCAAATTGCCACTTGTATTTCTCACTTCTGACACTTGTATTTCTCACTTCTTCTGGATTTGTTCAGTAACTTTGGTGAGTTTCTTTGGAAAAAGTGTAGCTTTGTCACTTATCTGTTAGATTCTTCTTTTTGATCTCTGCAGTTTTTATGTCAGAAAAGTCTGTTGTATAATCTGCATAGCAGCTTCTTTGAAACAAATGTTTTAACATAAAATAAAATATCATCTGATTGAATTATTTTCTCTGAAACTATGTAGTTGCTATCTCTCATTGTTGTTTTCATGATTTTGTGCATTTTGCAACTGTTTTCTGTTGGGATTACTTGAAATACGGTTAGGAAGAGCAGTTTAGACACCACACCACCCTCAAAAAATGCAACTAGCTTCCAGTACAAGACAGGCCAGTCTTTCAACTCAAAACTCTAACCTTTAATTTTAAAATAAGCACTATTGTCCTCCATGTAGATAATGTATCCAATTCAGGAACAATTCCTACTGTCTCAGATCTATTTACTCTAATCTCCTCATTAGACCACCCTTCACTTTAGTTTCCACTAAAACAGCTTTAACTAGAATACTGGAATAAAGTATCTCAGAGCATCAGCTCTATTAGACTTCTGAACATCCACATCCACAATCCCTTTTCACCATTTTTGTACAAGGGGTCAGGGTGTCACTTCAACAGTGACAGTCTAAAGCCAAAGTCAATCCTTAAAAATGCATTCAAATTTAACATAATGCCACTGCTTTCAGTCATGATTAATATCCCTTTTAATAGCTCCACCTCAGTTAGCCTAGAGTATTCATACATTATCTACCTTACAATAACAACCAAACAAATCTTTATCTTATACTTTTCTCTTCTAGCCTATCTACTCAACTTAATCTACTATACCTTCTCTAATACCTTCACACTTTACCAACCATCCCTAATGTATGCCATTTATTTTTGCAACACTTTCACTCTCCTGGTGTCTCTCTACACTAACCATCCTCTCTCTCATCAATTCCTTCTTCTAGTCCATCTTCACAACATGGCTACCTTCCTGTGTTTTGCTCCTCTTTTCTCCCTCATTGTTCTCTAACTCCATCCTCTTTACCTTTACTTATACCTCCTAGTAACCTCTGCTATGTACTAGTTTTTTCTCCAACTGTACCTGTAATCATACTTCATGTTCCCCTGTGAAGGTCATTATTTTAAGTTTATGGTTTTACAAGTGATTCATAAAAACGTTAGAAGAGGTGAGGTGTTTAATGAAACTGAGTGTAATGAAACAAAATGGATAATTAAACTAGGGGCTGATAGGAGCCCTGGTCTGAATACAGCTATTTCTTTAAAACCTTTGTTAAGAAAAAGGAGGGCAATTTACTAGGTTTTCATTGGCTGTCTTACTATTTAAATGTTGGTTTTTAACTGTTGAGTATTATCTGAGGAAAGGCATGTTTGCCTGAAAGCACTCATTATGCACTTTTATTTATTTTAAATAAACGTTTCCATATTTTTACTCGCCTTGGTGTTTCCTACTACTATTTTTTGGATTTGCTTCATGTTTATTGATGGAGAGACTTTGGTGCAGGAAACCACAGTTTTTGGTTCTGATTTTTCTCGTTTGAGTTATTCTACACACATGGCTGAGCAGCAAGGAGAAGAGATAGAATTGGAGTATAACCCATCACAACCATTGGTTTCAACCTTTAAAAGGGTCATGAAAGGGGGTTTACTCATGACTGCGAACCCCCTTCTGAATATGGATATATGACGTCTGGCTTCAGTAACTACAAATATGGACAGTTGTCATCCAGGTGAGGTTGACTTTCAAGATTTATAAGACTTCAGAAAAGTACAATACATTTGAAATGCTTGCAATGGCAAAGGTTCCACTTGGAAGCCTGCGTTAAACATAACATTGTACCCAGGGGTCTCCGAGTGCTATGTATGCCGACACAAGGGGACTACTACCCTGATCTATTAGCTCATTGGCATGAGATCAATCTACAGACTAGTATTGCCTATATGAAGCTGCTCATAGATTATTTTACACCTGAGGAGCGTGAGTTGATGAATACCATTGATTCTTTGCAATAAGAAATTGAGGTTCATTTCAAAGAAAAGCATTACATTGACAGTTTCAATGACCTGGTCTGTGCTGTTTCATCGTATGACACCAGCTTACAGGACATCAAGGTCAAGAAACTAGTTTGTGATTTTAATGACTTTGCCAACCACCGTATTTTCATATGGCCTCGTGAGATGCCTATGAGTCAGCAAAGGTTAAATTCCAGTGTGAATTTGAGAGAACCTGCTCCAAATCAACAGCAGGAGCAGCAGTTATTGGAACAGCAACCTTTGGAGGCTATGCAGCACCTTGGTAAAGTATCAACAGCTTTGGTGGTAACCAAGGAACCACAACCATCACAGTATCGACGTGGGTTGGTTCCATCCAAAGGAATTGAATGTCTTGGGTCACAGGGGTTGACGCAAGAAAAGGAAACTTCTGCTACAGTACAGGCTCCTTATCATCTATTAGAAGCAAAACCAAAATCGGCAGTGAGTTTTCAAAGTGAGACTTTCCCCATGCTGCCGGTACCAGTAAAGAAGAAAGATCCACGAAAACGGAGTTTCACAAAGTCACAGGAACAGAAGAAACAGAGAGTCTCGCATTGACTATGGGTATTTCTAATAACATTGTGTATAATCTCTCTGATGTTGAACTTTCTGAAATGCAACTCGTTGTATTGAATAAGGGCCTGACCTTTGTTCCAGATGCTCTATCTGATTATAGTCAGGTCATGGTTGATTTAATGTGTTTTGCCAGGAATGTTTTATTAAGAAACATGTTTAAAGATAGCAAGCAGGGCCATGTTAAAGAGTTAAAAAAGCCTAGTGATTTTTTTACCAAATGCACATCCTACTGTGACTACTCTTTTAAAACTGTGCCAACATGATATTGAATGTTATATACAGGACAAACGCAGACGCAGGTTTCACAATTTAACTCAAGCTCAGCGTTCAGCTTTAGAACAATTGTGTCATGATGAAAGGATAGTGATTAAGTCTGTGGACAAGGGGGGAGCCATTGTTATATTGAATAAGCAGGATTACTGCGATAAGCTCATGTTTTTGTTGTGTGACACAGTTACTTTTAAATCAATCTCCCCCATTATGGTAAAAGGGGTGATAGATAAGATTAGTCATCCTTTTGAATTTAAGAAAGTGTGGGATTATAACAGATTCTTTGTATGATTTTCTTTATATAGAACATCCAGTAACTGCTGAATTTAAGGGGTTACCCAAATTACATAAGGATGAATCCAACCCACCCCTGAGACCTATTGTCTTGGGGAGAGGTTAGGCCACTGAAAACATTTCCATCTGGGTTGAGTGTGCTTTGAGACCTGTGGTAAAACTCTACCCAAGGATTCTGAAGGATACGGCACAGTTCTTGACTTCTTTATCGAATTATATGAATACAACAATGTTAACAGAATTTTTGTTTGTAACATTAGATGTGAAGGATCTGTTTACAGTGATTAACAACAGTTATGGGTTAGAGGCCATTGAACATATATTGGATGTTAAGGCACGATTGAATAATGACAGCAATCAGAGGATTTGTAAGTTGCTGAGTTTAGTACTTGAAAATAACATCTTTATGTGTCAAGGCAATTACTATAGGCAGGCACAGGGTGTTGCCATGGGCACACCCTGTGCAAATTCGTATGCCAACTTGGTGTTAGCTTATCGGGAGGACAAGGCACTGTTTGAACAACAGCATCCCTGGATTGACCTGGTAGGGCACTATGTACATTTTGTTGATGATGTGTTTTTCTTGTGGAAGGGCACATCAGAGGAGCTGCATCTTTTTGTTAACTATCTAGAGAATAGCACTGAGTTTTTTTAGATTTTCTTTGTGCTATTCGGCATCTGAGTTAGACTATTTAGATGTACGCTTACAGACTTTAGATGGAAAAAAATGAGACAATACTCTATAGGAAGGAATGTTGGAGGAACAGCTTTCTGTCATTTGACAGCATGCATCCTAGGCATACCTTCAATAATATAGTGAAAGGTCAAGCGAATTGGGTTTTGCGACTTTGTACAGAGACAGAATGCTTTGAACATGAGATGAATGTTCTGTCAGAGAATTTTTGAAAAGAGGGGATATAAAAAACAACAAATTGAGGCATCTATTAATACAGTGAAAATTAATTGGAATAAAGCGGTGAAACCGTAGTGCAGTAGGGTGGCCACAGATAGAGTGTTAGACAATGAGAGTGCAAAATCCAGACAAGGTCAGTTGTTACTTACCTATGACAGTGATGTGGGAGGGATCTGTGACATTATTAGATAAAATTGGAAAGTATTGCACACAGATCAAAGGATAGCTGATATTGTGGGAGAAAGACCCAGATTTACCTTTAGAAGGAACAAAAATTTGAAGGATATGCTGTGTCAAGAACCCAGAGATATTTCTTGCAAGACTTTGAAAACAGGGTGCTTGGGAACTTTTCCACGCTGTCATTGCAAGGCCTGTGATTACATCAATAAGGACAATTTTTTTACATACCCTAGAACAGGTCAGACATATTTCTTGAAGGAGTATGCTGATTGTAGGAGTAAGAATGTTGTATACATAGCTATGTGCCAATTATGTGATTCATTTTATGTTTGCAATACCAACTGTATGCTTAAGAACAGAATATTTGGTCATTTGTTTGACATTAGACATCATGATGTATGCAATGCATTAGCACAACATATAGGGAAACATGAAGGTCATTATTTTAAGTTTATGGTTTTACAAGTGATTCATAAAAACGTAAGAGGAGGTGAGGTGTCTAATGAAACTGAGTGTAATGAAACAAAATGGATAATTAAACTAGGGGCTGATAGGAGCCCTGGTCTGAATACAGCTGTTTCTTTAAAACCTTTGTTAAGAAAAAGGAGGGTAATTTACTAGGTTTTCATTGGCTGTCTTACTATTTAAATGTTGTTTTTTAACTGTTGAGTATTATTTGAGGAAGGGCATGTTTGCCTGAAAGCGCTCATTGTACACTTTTATTTATTTTAAATAAACATTTCCATATTTTTACTCACCTTGGTGTCTCCTACTACTATTTTTTGGATTTGCTTCATGTTTATTGATGGAGAGACTTTGGTGCAGGAAACCACAGTTTGTGGTTCTAAATAAATAAGTACCTAAACTGATCTGGCCTACAGTGCATCCTGTTAGTGATCTTGGGGAATATTGGTCAGACTCTCATCTGGACAGTTTTCTTTTATGCTGTTTTTGTTGTGTTTGCATGGAGTTAAAAAACAAAATGTGCTAGATAGTTATTGAGACCCTTTTATCTTGGTAATACAGTACGATGGAATATGTACAATATTCATCATAGTTAAATGGAAGGAGTGAAATAAAAATAGAAATAATTGACAAGCACTTATGGCAATGTTCACAGGTTCACAGGCAAGTACTAGGCTAACTCCCCATTGGGCCATTTTGAGCCTAGCTAAAGTATAATTTGTTAAAGTTAAACAAATGAACACAGTTAGAGAGCAGCCATATGTGGGAATAGAGAACTGACACATTTCAAATTCTCTGAAGAGGTTACTAAATAATTTAGGCTTGCCAACCTGGTGGTATAGGGTGATTAAGCCCTGAATATGACTCAGGTGACCCAAGACTAATTAGTGACTCTGGCAACTGACAGGCTGTCAGGGAAGGATGGGCAGTGCCTATCCTGGTAGGGATGATGGTGGTGGCTTCTAGCCAACTGTCTGTGTCACTCCAGTATAGTGTGACAGATGTGGCATATAGTACTGAAAAGAAAGTAACAGTTGATTGGGGAGGGTATGCACTGTGGCTGCCCAAGCTGACTATAGTAGCTCTGTATCTCACACGTGAAGGAATGTACATGTGCTGATATGGGGAGGCATAGACAGCCCTTGTGGTGATATGGGTGGACACATACCACCAGATGTGAGGTTAGGGCTAGTATACAAATAATCTCATGGGAGGGATGCCAGCAAGAGCACAAAACACCTTTGATGTCTGCTTGAATGATGGCTGTCCACACAAGACTGCCCGGTAGATCTGAAAGGCTGGTTGTCTTTACTGCCAAGTAATCAGGGATGGTATGTGATTGGGGGGTCTGGGCGGTCAACAGGCAGAGGACACAAAAAGATTAAAAGAAAAAAAATAAATAAAAGAGGCTTAATAAAATGCAAAGAAGGTAAGCGACCTAAATTGCTTTTGGACTATTAAGTTATATGTAGGAATATAAAAAAGCAAATTACCAGGGGAAAGAAGTTAAAGCTTGAAACAATAACATTTTCATATATATAAAATCATCACTGATACTAAGTGTAGATGGACTTTATGTAGTGAAAATGACAAGATAAATATATTCACCAAAGAGTAAAAAATGTTGGAAATCTAAAGCAACCAAATAAGCGCTGAAATACCATACTGCAAGATCCATCAAAAGTTGTCACAAAATAAATAATATAAAAGCATGTGCAAATGTTGAAAATAAATATAAATATAGGGGAGAATGGAGTAAGAAATAAAGCTATCAATGATTCTGGAGATCCTTTGAAAGATTTATTATCCTGTTTTATTGACGCAGTAATAGTATAGAATTGTAAAGCTGAAACAATAATGCTAATATACATAAAGAAAAAGGAGACTTAAGTCTTTGCAGAAATTATAAACCAGTGAGCCTACTGAGTACAGTGAGAACATTGTCTGAAAGAATATCTAATTCATGTTCTTTTGGCTGGTCTATAACTCAAAAATATGAAAAATTCCATACTACAGGCTGTCCTAAAGGATGCTCAAGTATTACAGCTATTTAATTTTAGTTGTGCGTTCTAAAATTGTAATCAAACTAGGTGCCTTGAAAATAAGTACACACATGGTAAAATGGACAGAGAAGTGGCTACGAGACAGAAGCTGGCAGATTGTTAGAGGGAAGTAAGAAAGGATTATTTTTCCAAAAAAGGGTTGCTCAGGAGTCAGTGCTGGGAGCTCACCTTTTCACAAGTTTCGTCAGTGTCATTTTAGTAGATGATAGGTTTTCATAGCAAAAACATACTAATGACATAAATACTAACATTCAATACCAAAATGACATGCAGACTTTATAGCTGTCCCAGGAAAAGTAAATGTATGGACGGAGGAAAATGAAATGCAACTAGAACAGAGAAGAAAGATATTTGGATGTAGACTGTTCATGTAGCAAGCAAAATATTTTGTATGAAGTTCATTAATAAAGGAATTTTGAGTTACAAAAATGTGGGTTTAGTAGTAAATGCCAAACTAACACTGGGAATAATCTATGATAAGTTATTAAGAAAGCACCATGGATTATTGGATTTACCTGAAAACACTTAAAATCAAGACTATATAATGCATTAATAATTTTATTAAACAGCATAGCAAGAACTAAGAACATGGGTGCTCAATCTGGTCACTCTGTAAAAAGGACAAATAAAGAGAATATAATTAACACAAAAATAAATAGACAAATTATAGGAATAAAAGGGCTAACATATGAAAAGATACCTGTTCATGTGGATATGTGAACATCTATTAAAATTTTCAGCAACATAACTTCAGAGTTTAGAATAGGAGAATTGAACAGTACAGATGTTAGGGAATTTGTACTAACTTTGAGATTGTGGCATCTGAAGAGTATTCCTACTATTCTGAGGGTCATTGACCTCAGAATTAGTATATATAAGTGGTAAAGTTGTGGAGGGATGACCTCAGAGTTAGCATAAGTAGCAGAGTTGAAGAATTGTTTTTTATTTTATTTTATTTATACTTTATTGATTGGGTTAGTCCCACTAGGCTAGTATCCTCTTTTTAGGGGAGATCCAAGGTGATATTTATACTTATTTATTTTATTTTACATTTGTTTACCAGGATGGTCCAACTGGACACAGGTCCATTTATAGCGCAGGCCCAGGGAGAAAAGCTCCACAGTAGAGAAGAAAGCAGAATAAGAGACAGACAAGCACATATAAGCAATATTAGTGTATACTAATTCAACATGGTTAACATAAAGTAGCACAAAACTGGAGAACAACTTTTAAAGTTATAAACAATGATGCATATTTACAGTATGTATAATAGGAAGGAAGGTGTGTAGAGTTGCAAAACAGTGAATATTATATAACACATGAACATAGCCAGGTATTCATTAGATGTGATTTAAGTAAGTTTTTAAACCGTGTAATAGTGGAGGTAGACGTCGGAGAAGGGGGAGGTTATTTCAGGCTTTAGCTATGGAGTGAGAGAATAAGGTTTGTGTCAATTTCTACGCCAAGGAGTTTGGTGTAGGCAGAAGTAGAAATGACAGTGATATTTTTGGATGTGATTGTAAAGAAGGGGGGTGGAATTAGATTTATTGGGGGTGAATAGAAACAGTTAAGTTTTGTTGGGGTTTAGGATAAGTTGGGTATCAGTAATCCATCTTTCCACAAAGCTAAAGGATTCCTGAGTGAGTTGTTGTAGAATGGTAAGTGATGGTGCAGAGCAGATTAGTGTAGAATCATCTGCATACTATATGTGTGGCATGATGGGTGGAGGTATTTTGACTGTTAGTGAAAATAGAGAAAAGAAGTGGGCCTAATATTGAGTCTTGTGGTACACCTATGGTAGTTGGAAGTAAAGGGGATAGTTCACCTTGCCATTGGACAGATTGCTGCCTATCTGCTAGATAGTTTTTGAACCAGGCAATGGTAGAAGGGGCAAAGGATAGGGAGGCCAGAGTGTCTAGTAGTATGGAATGCGAGAGAATATCAAATGCTTTGGAGAGATCTAAGAATATAGCAGATACAAAATTATTGTTATTTCTCTGCTGGTTGACCAAGTTATTAAAGGAGAGAAGAGCAGTAGCTGTGCTGTGATATGGCCAGAAACCATGTTGTGTGGTGGAATGGAGATTATATGTGTTCAGGAATTGCATAACTTGAGAGTGAATACATTTGGAAATTCGGCAAGGGCATAAAGGAACTTCTCTTACTCTTTTCAATAGGTGTCATGGGATCTTTTACATCCACCTGAGCTGCCACCAGCTCAAGCAGATGGGATCTTGGTTTAATGTCTTATCTGAATGACGATTCACTCAGACGTGCATGCAGTGTCAGCAATCCATTTACCTGACGTTGGAATAGAACCCGCAGCCTTCTGCAGCAAAGGTGAATATGATGACCTCAAAGTTAGTGTATATCAGAAGCAGGGATGTGTGAGGCCAGTACCTGTGAAGTCACAAGTCAGAAAGGAATTGAGCAATTTCAGAAGAAATACAGCAAATGCTGATTCTCACTGTAACACATTTAAAGCTTTTTTTAAAGAAGGGCTTTGAACCCTTCATAGACCGACTGCTTACGCTAACTGTAACATCACGGTACTTCAGACCAGTAGAAATACACTGTGAAAATGCAGTCTCAGACTTAGCATATATTGACATGTATATTGTTGCTCTTCCAAGCATTGTGGTTATGGTCTGCAGAATATTACCAGGTAGCTTTGGAGGGTGCAAGACAAAAAATTCTTTAAAGGTGTTAAAGTGAGTTTCGCAATTCTTAGTTTTTGTGTGTATGCAGCATCAGATCTCATAGTTCTGTTAAGGAGCCCATGTGTGTAAACAAGTAGCTCATTTGAATAGCTACAGATTGCCTTACTATAAAGGCAACATTTCTTCCTCACACTGAGACCTTATTGAGTCTAATAGTAAGTTATTAATATGAGGGTGAAAATCCATATTACAAAGTATTATTTACTATTTCCTACAATTTTATTGTTTTTGCCATGTTTAGATAACCACAGCTTCCTGCAGTGTACTTGACTTCAGTGAAATGCACTTCAGCAGACACCAACCCACCAGTCCAGCTAATATGGAACTGATCTACATTAATAGCATCACTGTATGCACTGTGCTATATATAACAAGACACTACAAAGAAAGGCATTGACACCTCCTATCTAGAATATAAAAAGATGTAAAACAAGTCAATCTGCTTAAATGGAGTTAGACAACACCACTTCCTCATAGGGAAGTTTTGCTGCCCCACCCCAAACCTAAATATAACAACTCTTGAGAATGTGCAACTAAAGAGAAGTGGGAATATTTTTATTCCCACTTCTCTGAGATTATATAATCTCAAATTGTTATACTTAAATCCTAGGATTGGAGGTGCAAATATCTGCCTCTCACAAAAAAGGAGCAAGTAGGATTGGAGGTGCAAATATCTGCCTCTCACAAAAAGGAGCAAGTATAATTGAAGTGAAGTGTTGTATTGTGTGTTGTAGTTACTTATTTGTGACTGTGCTCCAATATGTCATCCACTACATGGTACACACTGATCAGAACATAGTCTAGAAGATTCACCAGTGGCGGCTGGTGACTTAAAATCAAAGGGGGGCTGCAGGAGACAGCTGAAAGGGTGGGGTCAATGGGAAGGGGTGCGGCCAACTAGAAAGTGGAAGAGGTATGCTCAAAACCACAAAAACTGTAACTTTAATTAAATACACTGCCCTGGGTGCCAATCCGTTATTATGAGAGCCCAATCAAGACAAAATGAAGTGTAGAAGAAAAAAAATATTTCAATGCATTGGCTGCATGGCAGCTTACTTAATATCTAGATGGAAACAAAAAGGTTGTGAGGCATGAAACAATAAATTACTTTTTAAATACATTATTGGAATGCCAGTCAAAATCAAGTATAAGAAAAACAAGCAGCACTCAACTCAAACCACTTCTCCTTGCACTGCATTTCTAATTATAATTTATATTCAGCTTCATTAAAGTACCAAGTAACATGCTGAAAGTAGCTATCTCTGTGATACCCCCACTTGTAAAAATGTTTCTTATCCAAAAAAGACCTGCTGTCTGACAACAACTATCTACTTGTTTCATGGGGAAAACATGATGAAAGTAAAAAATGAAAAGCAAACAAGAAACAATCTCAAGATACATTGCTTAAAGGATTGCTGCACAGGTTATGGATCACACATGATAGACTGGCATTCTGTTTAGTTTACAGGTAAAGCCTGCAAAGATGACTGCAAGTCTCCAACAAATGTAATGAGCTTCTTAAAATAATGCAACCCTGTCCTTTATTACAAATACTGTCATATGCATTTCAATACCCGCGGCATATATGTTATCTAGTTATGTAAGTATTCTCTGCATAGCAACAACAGAAAGGCTTTCAATGTTGGCAATGCTTTAACATTATGCTTATTAAAGCTTACTTGCATCTTACAATCTCAGACAAGCTTACCGGATGGTCATTAAAGCATTGCTACTTAAACACAGAGCAACAGGTACTTTCTGAATAATAATAAGCATAAATCAACAGTGTAAAAATGTGACAGAAACCAGAACATTCTGCAAAATCAAGGATAGATGAAAAGCCACTGTAGTACTTGCGTCTACCTTGGATGGGGGGATACTCTGCACATTTACACTGCATAACTGCTCCTTACCTTGCTTGGACACATCCAGAGTCACTACATGGGGGAGTGGAGTACAACAAGTATATCACAATTTGAAATTTCTCTGGCTGACTGTGATGGCCCTGACACATTTGTCATACCTCTCAACCTCAGAGCAAAAAATCTGGACAAAGCCATACATAGAAGTGGGACAAAGGCCCAAAAATAAGGACAATCTTTAAATATTGGTCTTATAAACTTAAAAAGATAATAGAATAGTAGGTCTTGCATCAGTATGAATTTTCTGAAGGGTATGTAATCTGAAACTCAAATGCCTGTCATTATTTTTTAACTTCAGTCTTTAATGATTTGCCACTAATTTGCCAAAAAAACACAGTTTTATGAAAAATGGACCAAAAATGTGATGCAAAAATATAAAATTGCCGCACAACACAGCTGGGAACCTGTCAAAGAAGGGGCACTTTTTAATATTAATACTGTTAACTTGAGCAGCTGACAAAATAAGAGAATCTACATGCATTTCTGATCATTACAGTTATTTATAATAGTAAACCCGCCACGTTTTCTTCCAAAATTGCCATTTTGCGGAGGGATTATTAAGGAGAGAGCAACATTTTGCGCCAAAATCAGGGACAGTTGAGAGGTTTGGATATGCCTAGTTCTATAAATTTATTTGCACGTACCTCTCAAACTATTAATGCAGGAAATCTGGACAAGGCAGAATATATTGGGGGAACATATAAACAGTACAAAAATTTGCTCTTGTATAAACTGAGACAGTTGATAGAATAACACTTTTTGCATTAGCATGCATTTTTCTGAAGGTTATGAAGTCTGAAACTCAGTGTCTGTCATTATTTAGTGACTTAATTCCTAAATGATTTGCCAGAAAAAAACACAAATTTTATGAGGAACAAACCAAAAATAAGAAGCAAAAATCTATTCCTTCTGTGAAAATCTGGACAGTTGAGAGGTATAGTTCCGTCCCGGCTGTCTGAGTTTGCTGCCCTTCCCCCTCACAAAATCATGGTCAAATGGAGCCTCCCCCCTGTAGCCATTCCAATGTCCCATTACTTGGCTATTTCACCCCATTTACCATAAACACTGATGAGTATACTGCGTTACTTCTACAATTATTTGGATTTCATTTGAAAGTTTTATTTTGCATTTTACAGCACAAACACTAAGACATCTGCTAAACAATGCAATGCAGTCTCACAATGAAAATAGACTTAGCATTAAAACTTCTCTGCCCTTGAAACTCACATTAGTTGAAACAGCAATGAAATCCACATTCAAAGAAAATACATTTGGCTAGTATAAAGATTAACTTTGGGCTGTTTTCAAATGATAGGCCCCTTGCACACAAGACATACATGTGTTGTATGATACACCTTCCTGATTGCATTAAATTATACTCCTTGTATAATACAGTACAGTTAGAGGGTGTTTTAAATGTATTGTTTTGAACATTTTTGCAGTAAACAATGAAACAAAATGAATGCACCAATAATGACAAAACTTCCCAATTGAGAACATTTCCATCATAAAAGTCTACTCAAACTTCTACAGTCCACCAGTATCAGCAAATATGCACAATCTCTGCAGAAGTACAAGTCATCTAAATAATTCCACATTAAAGAAATCTGTAACTAATGAAAAGGTTGCTGCTAGCAAACAACTTTATATTTCATTGTTTCATCTACAAATAAAGTGCCTGTATCTTTCCCAAAGAGAACATTCTCTGTATGGCAGCATCCAACCCTGTGGGAGTAGAACCCACAGCCTTCTGCACCAAAAGCAAGTACACTACCTGTTGTGCTATTAATAATAATATAAGCAGACTTAGCATAAGCAGGACTAAAATTCTCTTCCCCTGCAGCTCTCAGCTCCTTGTAAAATCTACTCGACACTCAACTGTATCTCTCAACTTCGCACCACAAAAAATCTGGAAAAAGCCAAAATTTATGGGGGGGGGGGCAAAAGCCCAAAAACCAGGGACACATTTTAAACACTGCTTCTATAATCTTGGAAAGTTGCTGAGATAAAATGCTGTGTTACCACCATATATTTTACTGCCAAGACTTGAATGCAGGACCCTGTACAAAACAGTCAGAGGAACATACCACTATGCCAAATCAGTTGTTTTATGAAAGAGAGGAAGACTGAAACTTAAATGGCTACCATTTAGTGAATTCAGTTCTCACCATAGCTGTCAACCTCTTAGCACAAAACACATGGACAAAGCCAGTAATGGGGGAATACACCCCTCAAACATATTCAGTGAATTCAGTTCTCACCATAGCTCTCAACCTTATTACAAAATACCTGGATGAAGCCAATAATGGGGAATACAGTCCCAAAAATAGGGACAATTTTCAAATATTCATCTTATAAACTTAGAAAATTGCTAGAATAAAAGGCTTTGTGTTACTATGTGCTTTCTGAAGAATATGAAGTATGAAATTCAAATGCCTGTCAATTTTATTTATTTAACATTTGTTAACCGGGAAAGTCTGACTTGGAGCAAAAGCCAATTTTTGGCAGAGGCCCAGGGAGAAATACTGCAGACACATGTCTTTGTAATATGGGATGACACCAGAGCAAACCCACACACAAACTCCACTCAGAAGGCACCCCAGCCAAGAATCAAACCAGAGAACCTCTAGCTGTGAGGCAACAATGCGACCACTGCACCATCAACTATTTAAGTAATGAAAAATTTCAGAAACCACAGATTTTATGAGGAACAGAACAGAACAAAATATGAGGCAAAAATAGGACATGCAGACTCCACCCCAGCCAAGAATCAAACCAGAGAACCCCAAGTTGTAAGGTAACAATGCTGCCACTGCACCATCAACTAATCAAAAATTCAGAAACTACATATTTTATGAGGAACAGAACAGAACAAATCTGCAAAAGTTTCAGAAAGGATGGTGGGTAGAGAATTCAGGCTCTTGTTACCTGCACCCAGGGTTCAAGCCTGTATCCTGAGTTCTCTCTATACCCACCTGCGGCATTTTACACACATACACACACACACACACGCACACACACACACACACACACACACACACACACACACACACACACACACACACACACACACCAGTACCTGCATCTAAAGCTGCCGGTGTGTTCTGCCGGCACTTGATAATCCAAATCTGGCTCTCCAAATAAACTCTAAGCTGCTGCAAATACACTCCTGCTCTGCAAATAAAGTCCAAATGCTGCTGCAAATAAAGTCCAAAGCTGCTTCAGCTCATCTGCATTCACGCCGGAATGCACACTTCCAGTTTCCTGTTTGTGAATGTTCCAACTTCCAAGACTGCTGACCTTGCAGTCTGATCACCTTCCAGTCTATGGGGTTAGCACAGCATAGACTTCTATGCCATTAGCAGTCTGTTGCCTTCTTCCTGACTCTGGACTGGTAAGGCAGCAGTCCGGATACACTTTCAAGTGAGAAGTTATTTGATTGTTGGATTGTACCATTCTGGTTCACAGCTGGGGGGGGGGGCTGCAGTCCTACAGTCCGATATCACGAGCCGCCACTGAGATTCACTTACTACATCTGGTAACATCATGTCATGATCTAGCATATATATCCATTCTCTGTTAGTTACAGACGTCAAACTCTATTTTGGAGCACATGGAACATTTTAGCATGCTTGATTACAGCTGTTGTCAACAGTAAGAATTATTATAACACACCCACTAACTCTGATTCAAGGCATTAACACATCACTAACCATGGTTGAGAAATTCAAGGCATAGTTTGTTATACATAATATGTCTGATTATATACCTTAAGATACACTCTAGTACATTCATTCATGCCTTCTGTTTTGACTGAGAACTTCAACATGACAGCTAAACAACAGAGTATTTCATAATTATGGCAGGGCATGCTAAACATTCTGTGATGAATTTGATGATTACATCTGATAATTTAAGGCCATAATCTAGCCTCCTTATTGAATGTGAGGGGGGGTGTCAGGCATGGTCTGGTGTAGCATTTCTAATGATTTTGTCTGGACACTTCAGGAGGTAATTGTGTAGATGCAGGTTAACCTGGGTTGATCCTTGGCTGTGAATTATAGTCCATTTATTAATTCCATCGAGGGATTCCAGTATATGATCTGGTATATAGAACATGAACAGAAGTAAATAACATGAAATGATACAGTAACTTGTCATGGCTGAACACAGCTGGAGCTGATGTAATACAATTATATGAACATGGTGATTGTTCTCTGAAAATGGAGACAAAAACAAGCATTTGTTAAACACATTTTAGAAGTCCCAAGCAAAGACCCAATCTTAGCAGTGCTTAGGGGTGCTTAGCAAAAGCTTGTTAAGCACTCTGTAAGTGCTGTTAAAATTGCATCTTGCACTGGGGGCAAGCATTTGTTAAACACATTTTAGAAGTCCCAAGCAAAGACCCAATCTTAGCAGTGCTTAGGGGTGCTTAGCAAAAGCTTGTTAAGCACTCTGTAAGTGCTGTTAATTGCATCTTGCAATGGGGGCTGTTAGTGGTCAGCGTCAACTGGTAAGGAACAGTGAAAGAAGGTAAAAGAAAAAAAAATGTGTTTGATACACAGTACTCCCACACTTATAAACAAAAAGTATGGCAGAGCAAACTGTTCAACAGCTTTTAAAGCTCTTCATTCTTCACAGCGATACTTTGTTTCTTCTTGTTGCTTATTTGACAGTGCTAAAGTGTTTAACCAGCTTTCAAATAGCCAGTAAAAAACACACTACACTTTTTTTTCTATTCTGTACCTCATAGTAGTACATAGATCAGATATAGCTCCGTGCACTACAAAGAATTATGACTGGGTTGTACTGGTCATAACCTAATTGGTCTCGAAAAGAATGTAAAAAAATCTTGGCATCTATGTCTCAAACAGATAACAAGTAGCATGTGGGTTAAGACTCCATGCTTTGCAAGCATTTGTCATATTTGTTAATGCACATGATTTTTAGTTAGTATTATTTTAACATGCCTTTTCTAATTATCCTTAGAATATCAATGAAAGCAAACCTATAGATATGAACAAGAAACAGTGCTGCAAATTTTTCAGGCATATCTATTTTTTGTTTAATAAGATGCACGTCTAGTTTTTAATACTGACTGGAGATATTTTTTTTTCTTGAAGGAACAATCATGACACCAAACTATATCAGTAACAGTAGCCAAGAAGTTTCCTTGTGGTGTTCTTGTGATAGAAGTGGAAACCAGAAGGAAGAGTGTGACAAGATTCAGCACATGTTTGCATCTAACAGCTGCTTTCGTAAGTATACCAATGGTTAAACACTTTCACAGGGATAGTAAGTTAAATCAAAAATGTGTTGGCATGTGTCACTTGTTCATCTCTAACACGTATGACTGGAAGGCTTGGGGTTCTGTTTACATGCTTTAATACATATAAACACATCAGGATGGATAACAGCATCATTACATACAAACAAACTAGTTAACAGACAGACCTTACATACATACCTAATTACATCTCAACAGCTAACTACAAAATGGTAGTCTGGCTTGCATATTTATACACTTGTGCAAGCCCTTGGGTATCTTCTTAAAGGTATATACACACATATTGATCTACATCCTCCCTCTTAAAAATATTGCCCTTTATACGAAACAATATCAGAGATAGACATGCATTACTGTACCTATCAGAAACAAAAGACAATGTTCAAGTCCAAGTTGCTTCATATCTGTTACAGGGTTTAGAGATTCAACCATATCTCGTAATATAACAGTTGGGACCAAATTTAGCAACAGGGACAGTCTGCGGTGCACAACTCGTATCAGGAACTTCTGGATTCGTCAAAGGAATGGGAATGTCCTCTGGAACTGGAATTGGAACACCGGACAACTCACTCTGAGATAAAGAGTCCTTCTCACAGGCTATGTGCTGCAGTATAGGCTCAGACACCAGTTTGAAATGTTTCCGATTCCAACTAAAGATTGCTCCTTCTGATTCCAAAATGTATGATCTCAGCACTGGCCCAATATTCTTCATGACACCAATCTAATCATAACCTTTGGACGTTTGTATCCTTACCACTACTCCTTCTCATAATGAATTGAGCAGTTTATTGGTCTTATCATAGTAGGGCATCTGGGTTAAGTGCTTCTTCAACAGATTGGTTTTCACTGATCTGTTGTTCTTGACACATGGAACCAACAATTGACTACTGATCGGTAATGTGGTACTAGTTTGTCTTGACAGAAGTCTCTGAGCAGGTGAACCAAGATTTTTATCATGAAGAACATTTCTGAGATTCAAGAAAACATCACTATTATCTCATTTTGACTTGTCTAGTAACTGCTTTGCACTTAGAACTGCATGTTCTACCAAACCATTTGACTGTAGGTACTCAGGACTGTTTGTGACATGAGTAAAGTCCCATTCTTCAGGAAATCTTTTGAATTGTTGACTTAGATCAGGGGTTCCCAAAGTGCGTGCTGCGACACCCTGGGGGTGCCACAAACTGATAAGCTTAGTCACAAAATAAACCATGAACTAATAAGCTTAGTTACTAAACTTATTAGTTTGCGGTTTATTTTGCGGCCGTGCTAAAGGTTATTACGGTATAGCAGCGTGTTTACACAGTGATCCGCCTCCTTGATATTATATGACCATTCATTTTTCACCTATATCTCTACATAAGTGTACTGTTTTTATTTGCTCATTTTAACCTGCAGTTCCTTGACTCTACACATCTCATTCTATACTCAAACTCCTGTTACTTACATAATGAAACAGATCTGTGTCAGACTGAACTCTGTTGTTGTAAACAGAGAACAGGAAGAGCAGATTGTAGGACCAACCACCATCAGTGATGTCAAAGGGGGTGGGACTTGACTTCACTCAGTTTACTGACACCTACAAGAGTGCTCCCAATTAAGCAAAAAAGCAAAACTATGAAAAGAGCAGCAACTTTTCTTTCCTAGTGCACAATTTTGATGCTGAATAAAGTTATATAACTAAAACTTGGCAAAAGAGCATCTCTAAGAGCATCTCTGAAAGAATGAGTAAGCACTAAGGGCTGGAAGGCAACACAGCAAAAGAGCTACTGAAACAATGGAAGTGCTTCTGTATGGATCTCTAGGCATTAGTGCCATTTGCCTGACTTTCGTAACTGCCATTACACTGCACTTACTCACAGTTTACATACACAGATGGAGAAAGATGAAGCCAGTTCCTGGCATCAGTCCTTGTTATCCTTTTGTCAGCAATGCTTTACTCTTTAAGGACAGTGGACAAGG
This sequence comes from Protopterus annectens, assembly GCF_019279795.1. Taxonomy (NCBI): domain Eukaryota; kingdom Metazoa; phylum Chordata; order Ceratodontiformes; family Protopteridae; genus Protopterus; species Protopterus annectens. Next base: position 1,820,384,231 of record NC_056733.1, on the reverse strand, counting down.
TAAGTTCATTTTTTCCACCACTGGCTGTTGTTTTAAAAGACTGACAGCAGCAAAATAAGAAAACCAAAGAACTTCAACTATGGCCCTGTTGCAGTAACCTGAAACTCATTCTACTGTCAAGGAGCTATAGACAGCTGAATGATGTTTGAATCATATTATGACAGACACCAGAGCAAGACTTCCTGTTTAAGTTGTTTTGTTAATGCTTATACAAAAAGGAGCACTCAGATTGTAATTAATCTTTTCTTTTTAGTTTACTTATTTGGGTTTTCTAAGTGAAACGAGCTCCATTAAAAGACATAGCAGAAAAAAACAAAAAACAAAAACAAAACAAAAAAAAAACATTGCACTGCATTTACTTTTATAATCGTATATATACACTGTTCTGTCTCTTTAAAGTTTCCAAAAGTGGCAATACTGAACGTTCTGTTAACAAGTTACCTAGACTCTACGCTAATTTACATACATTACATATGGTCAATTACTACAACAAGAGGAGCAGCTACCTCACAAGCTAAAACGTCCATGACCACACACGAGATCCTGGGACTTACAACACTTGAAATTTAATAATCTACTTTGTATAATGTTTTATTTAAAATAAGTGGTCCATAAATCCAAAACCTAAATCATGTAGGACTTTTTCGACAGTACTTTAATTGCACAAGGGGTAGGGTTTTCAGTATGTCCCATTTGTAATGTTGTACTTCATTTATAAAAGTTTCAGTTTGTAAGTTAGGTTCCTTACTATGTTAAAGCAATGACTACATTTTATTTGTGACCGATGCCTAATTAGGCAGGCTGGGAGACGGTCACTTAAGACATTTGGCAGTGTGCCATAGGAGGTGTACTTTTTTGACTTGGATGAGTGTATCCACTCCAATATATTGTCCCTTGAAGTATTTTTGTTATACTGGTACTATAGTTCAAGTATAATGGTACTTCTGCATTTCTAAATTGTGAAATCAAAATGCCATGTGGGGATAGTTCATACCTGTATATCACCTGCATTTGAACTATAATTATTCTATCAACTTTCTGTTTCTAAGAGCAATATTTAAAATCTGTCCCTATTTGTCCCCCCCCATCATTTTAGGCTTTGTCCAGATTTTTTAAGAGGTTGAGCAGTATGGTGTGATTGGGAGAGTAAGAGTAATGTGTGAATGAATGCAGGTATGAATGAGGAAGTGACTGTGTGTGTGTGTGTGTGTGTGTGTGTGTGTGAGACTGGGAGAGTAAGAGTGATGTGTGAGTGAATGCAGGTATGAATGAGGAAGTGACTGTGTGTGTGTGTGTGTGTGTGTGTGTGTGTGTGTGTGTGTGTGTGTGTGTGTGTGTGTTTATATGTATGAGTGTGTGTGTCATGGGGGAGAGAGTGAAGAGTGAGTGTGATCCCTGGCAGCACCAGCAATGATGTCTGTGTAAGTCTGGTCCATAGCACTGGACACATACCTCTCACCCTCTTAGATCAAGAAATCTGGACAAAGCCAAAAATAGTGGGGGTACAAAAGCACAAAATAGGGACACTTTTAAGTACTGCTCTCACAAACTTAAAAAGTTGATAGAAATGCAGGTTTTGCATTAGCATGAATTTTCTGAAGGGTATGAAGTATGAAACTCAACTGTCTGTCATTATTTTATCACTTCAGCCTCAATGATCTGCCAGTGATTTGCCAGAAAACAACAATTTTATGAGAAAAAGACCAAAAATATGAGGCAAAAATCTATACAGTTGAGAGGTATGATCGACAGAGCCAAATAATAGGGACAGATTTTAAATATTGCTCTTATAAACTTAAAATTAATATGGTTGCCATTACTTTTGCTTACCTCGCAACCATAGTATATCAGTGTTATGCTGTTAAGCAGAATGTACACTTTTTTTGGTAATTGACTTTTTATTGTACTTTTGAGCTTTTCTCCCCAGGTCTCCTAGTCCAGTCGGGCAGCCTTGTTAAACAAATGTCAAATAAATAAATAAATAAATAAATGAAATGTGCACTTGATGCGCACCATGGGAGGGGGGGGGGGGGGCACCTGGGAAAACCTGGGTTCAGCAAGGGAGCCTTGAATCCAAAAAGTTTGGGAACCACACTGACTTAGATCCATCCTGTGTGCCATTGTCAGAAATAACTTTGTGTGGCCTACCATGAACAGCAAAATAACACTTCTTCTTAATAATGACAGTACTGGATGCTAGGTTAGGAAGTAGGTCAATCTCAAACCAATTGGTGCAAGAGTCTACTAAGTAAAGTAAAAACCAGAGCAACCAGTATAAAACAGTAGGAACAAAATAAAACAAAATAAAATGAAACTGGTAGGCAGAGATAGCATAAAAAACTGTTTTAATATAAAATAACACAGAAAATAAAGAAGAAGATAAGTGCTTTCATACCAAACTAGGTACTTCATCAGATCTAACTTAAAATATTCTAATCATCCTTATATATATATATATATATATATATATATATATATATATATATATATATACACACACACTAATGTTTCAGGTCATGTGACCCAAGTAACAGCTTAATATGAATAAAATCATTTTACCCTTTACCATTCATTGCTTATAAAATAGTCATCCATTTTATCTCAAGACATTCGGTATGGGTCCTGACATCAACCCCTCTTAATCGAGGCTTATAGATTTCTAAAACCATGAACTTAAACCAGTGATCATTTCCTGCACATTTAACATGTTTAAAAAGAGCATTCTTCTCATCACATTTATTTATATTGTACAAATGCTCTCTAATATGGCCTCTTAAACATCGGTTTGTTTTGCTGATATAGAAAGCTTTACAAATTTCACAAGAAGCACAGTACACTAGATTACAACTGCCACAATTAGCATAGAGATTAATATTAAAAAGGCGCCTGGATGCATGAACTGGTCATCTGTTCTGATATACCTACCTACATTACAGTGATGGCAAGGATAAGTACCTACCTTGTACACATTGATATCGCTATTTGTTCTTGCTAAAGATTTATAGCACAACATTTTCTTTAAGGACAGACGATTCTTAAAACAAAAAGAAGGTATAGCACCTAGCAATTCCTGACATTTTTTAACTGACATCAGTACTCTCCAATGTTTCTTGACCATATCACAAACAAAACTGGTGTCATTTGGATAGGTAAGACTCATCCGTACAGGATAAGTTGACTGACAATCATTAACATTACCATAATTAGCCTGATTCTTAAAAAATGGTCTAGTATGAGTACCCCTCAACGAGATAGTGTCATTCTGTGCCATAGTAATCTCAGTATTACTATAGCCTCTGTCTATAATGTTAGTAATCAGGTCATCAAATGGCTCATACATGTCACTATCTCTTGTGTGGCGGTGCTGGCCTAAAAATTTGCCCCCTTGAAACATAATGTTTCACATGTCTAGGGTGCATACTACGGGCATGCACAATATTGTTAATCTTACAAGGCTTATTATACAGCCTAGTATCCAACTCTCCTAACATTTTAATCACTGCAACATCCAAAAAAGATATACATTCAGAAGAACACTCATAGGTAAACCGAAGGAAGTCCATAGTGCCATTCAAGTATTGTGCAAACTCATACAATGTTTCAAGTGTGCTGCCCCATACAAAAAAATATATCATCCACATAGCGGCCGTAGTATAAAATAAATCTAGAGAAAATATTATTATCACAAAGCACATATTGGGACTCCCATTTTGCCAGAACAATGTTGGCATAACTGTTGGCACAAACTGTGCCCTTGGCTACCCCTGTGTTTTGGAGAAAAAACTTATATACAAAGATGAAAGCATTATGTGCCAAAACAATCTCTAGAAGACTACAGATTAAATAAGTGTTCTTGTTAGTGTAATCAGAGTACTGACTAAGAAACATTCTAATGTAGTCAATCCCAATGTTGTTAGGAATACATGTAAAAAGTGAGCTGACATCCATTGTCACTAATAAAACATCTTCTCTAAACTCTGTACTAGACCATTCATACAATTTATGAAGAAAGTCTTTGATGTCCTTTAATATATTCCCAACTCTGTCAAGAACAGAGCAAAGTTGCTTATCAATATATATGGACATGGGCTTAGTGGCCCATCCTTTCCCAGAAACTATCAGCTGTATTGGTGGTTCAGTGGGATTTTATATATTTTAGGCAACCCGTAAATCTGAGGTATTACTGCATTTTCTACTAAAAAGTATTCATACAGTGATTTGTCCAACACACCTTCCATTAATAAGTCCTCAACATACGCATGTATCTTATCAACTCATTTCAACACTTCAAGTCTAGTTACTGCAGCATAGGTATACTCATCACTCAGCATCGTATTCATAACATTCATGTAATGTGTAGAATCCATAACAACTATTCTGCCCCCTTTATCAGCAGGGCAGAAACATATGTCATCACATCTAACCAATTCTAATAGGGCAGAAGACTCACCACGGCTCATATTTTTAAAACTCTTTCCATGTTTGTTAGTGAATTAACTATAGATATCATCTTCACATAATTTGTAAAAAGCCTCTACCAAAGGGGTGTTAATAGGAGTAAGCAATTTGTTTTTTTTTAAAGCAGAACCAGCATAACCACTATTACCATACTCCATTTTTAAAGAAATATTTCACACAAATAATCTTAAATTAGTAAGAACATTAGTCAAAGACGAGTGTCCAGCAGATATAAAGCTGAGTCCATAGTTCAGTACCTTAATCTGTTCAGGGCTCAGAACAACTGTAGAAATGTTAAAAATCAGACCTTCCACCACACTTTGCTGCATTTGTACAATATAAATAAATGCGATGAGAAGAATGCTCTTTTTAAACATGTTACATGTGTGGGAAATGATCACTGGTTTAAGTTCATGGTTTTAGAAATCTATAAGCCTGGATTAAGAGGGGGTGATGTCAGGACCCATACTGAACGTCTAGAGATAAAGTGGATGCCTATTTTACAAGCAATGAATGGTAAAGGGTTAAATGATGTTATTCCTATTAAGCCGTTACTCAGGTCACGTGACCTGAAACATTAGTGTATATATAAGGATGATTTGAATGTTTTAAGTTAGATCTGATGAAGTACCTAGTTTGGTATGAAAGCTCTTATCTTTTGTTTATTTTCTGTGTTATTTTGGATTAAAAGAGTCTACTAAGACCAAATAATATTGACTATTCCACTTGAAAATGTCTGTGGCTACTGTCGACCAACATAGTTCCAGAATCTGCTTAAGCTGAAGTGGTTCCTTCTGTTGATGTGGCTTTGCACTATTGCACACTGAACAAGATAAAAGTGCTGTCTCAATGTCTTGTGAAATAGAAGGTCAAAATACATGTCCTCCTGCCCATCCTTTGGTAGATTCAGTACCTGAGTGACCATGATGCAATATAGTAATGTGCTCTTGTTGTAAGGACTTTAGAACAATTACTTTTGGACCTTTCATTATGATACCTTTGTCAGACAAAATCTCATCTCTGTAAGGAAAATAAGGTTGCACTTCTTGAGGTAAACTAGATTGCTTTGACGGCCATCCTTGATTGATAAAGTGGTTGAGCCTTTGTAAAACTGAATCTGTGGCTGCGTGATTCCTCAGCTCATCAACATGTGGAAGAAAAATTTCTCACTTCCATGCCTTCAAAATCAAAGTTCTCATTCTCGTGCTGTTCTGTGGTGTTTCCAGATGATCTGGATTAGGTATCAGCAAGATAAATAAGTTTGTCTTTCTTGTAGACAAGACTGAAATTGTACTTTTGTAATATCAGCATAATATGTTGCAGTCTGGCTGAGGCTGAATGCATAGGATTTCTCAAGATAGTGACTAATGGTTGGTGGTCTGTTTCAACCTGGATAGATCTACTATAAACATAATTATGGAACTTAGAACATGCAAACACAATTGCGAAAAGCTCTTTCTCAATCTGGGCATACTCCATCTCAGTTTGGGTAAGAGTTCTCAATGCATAGGCAACAGGTTGATCCTCTTGTAGAATTACTGCACCAAGACCAAATTTTGAAGCATCACAGGAAAGTGTTACTGGCTTCTAAACATCATAGTATCTGAGAGTTGGTGGACTAGCAATTTTCTGTTTTAGGATATCAAATGCTCTTTGGTGTTGCTCTGACCAAGACCAGGATACATCTTTATGTTTCATCTCTCTGAGTGGTGCTGAAAGTTGGCTCAGATCTGCAATGAACTTGCCTAGGTAGTTAACCATGCCAAGAAAATGTTGCAGAGCTTGAACATTGTCTGGAGCTGGCATCTCAAGAATGGCTGTTTGTTTCGAAGGGTGTGGTCGTAAGCCTGTACTTGTAAATTAGTGACCAACATAAGTAACTTCTTGTAGCCTGAACTTGCATTTGTGTGGATTGAGCTTAAGATTCACTTGATGTGCCCTTTCTAGAAATTTTCTGAAATTTCTGTCATATTCTGCTTTATTGTGACTGCCTCCTAGTATGTCATCTACTATGATATTACAGGGATACCCAGAAAAAATCTGCTCCATTGCATGTTGAAAGACTTCACTTGCAGAATTTATCTCAAATGGCATTCTCAAATATCTTTACCTGCCAAATGGAGTACTGAAAGTAGTGAGCAATGAAGATTTCTTGTCAAACTGAATTTGCCAAAATGAACTTGTTGCATCTAAGACAGAAAAAATAGTGGCATTTGGCATCAAGGCTGAGACTTCTTTGACTGTGTGCATTGGATGATGAGGTCTTTTTTAGTGCTTTGTTCAAATCCTGTGGGTCAATAAATATTCTGATGTCATCTGAGCTTTTCTTATGAGGTTCCACCATGGAAGATACCCATTCAGGTGGAGTTTCAACTGGACAAATCACACCTTGTTGCACCATTTTATCTAACTCAGCTTTAACTCTGTCCTGCATGGCTATTCAAACTTTATGTGCTGGCTTGACAACTGGACTGACCTGTGAGTCTAACTTCATGGAGTACACAACTGGAAACTTGCCTACTTTGTCTTTGAAAAGATGAGCATGGGTAGAAAAAAATGTACTGGGCAAAATTACAGTAGTGGCCTTTTTAGCTAACTTGGTGGACTTCGTTATTAAATTAAAGCAGTCCCATTTTCAAACTGCCTCTGAACCCTAATAATGACTGGACATGCCTCTTGACCACATAAAATAATTATCATAGCTTCTTCCAGCAGAGTAACATGAAAACACTACTGAGCCTTTGGTTTGAATGTCTTCACCTCCATAAGCAACAAGCTTCGCACAGCTTGCCAAATCAGGACTTTCACCTTTACACACTCTAGCAAATGTTTCTGATGGCATAACATTGCACGTGGAGCCTGTGTCAAATCTGAGCTCTGTGGGCTTGCCATTTATCTGAACAGTACAAAATATTTCATTCTTTGCACTTAAATCTACTGCATGACTGTTTCATGAAGCACTGGCACACCATCAGCATAAAGAGTAAGCTTACCACTGTCTAATTGATCAACTTATTTCTTAAAATGTTCCCTTTTAATGAAAGAATATAGGCCTTTTGATTTACAAAATCTTTTGAAATTATTCCATTTATTACATTTGTGGCATTGTTAACCAAAAGCTAAACACTTTTCCCTTTTAGATTCATGACTCCCACCACAATTATGACTGTTGGCAATGAAACTAGGTTGGGGTCCATGCTTTGAGTTTGCTGACTCACTCATACTTTACTATGACTGTGCAAACTCTGGAATTTGCTGGAAGGTTCTGGGGTTTACCAGTGAGTACTGCAGGGGTTACAGTTGCTGCCATGTGCTTGGGCCTGTTTTTTTTAACCACGTGCTACATGCTGTCAATATGAGCTTTATCACTGTGCCTTCTAGAGCTATTCTCATTTGTAAGTATATTTGTGTGCTTTTCTGTAAGCTCATATATCTGACAAATCTCAATGGTCTTATTCAAAGTTAAATCATTGGCACAAAGTAAAATCTTTCTCATAGCATCATCTTTTATACCACACACAAGTCTGTCCTTTACCAACTCATTCCTTAAGTCACCAAATCTGCACGTTTTAGCTCTGTTCCTCAGGTCAGTTATATATGCTGCAAAAGTATCACCAGGGTTTTGATCCCTTGTGTAAAATACATGCCTTTCCATTGTAACATCTGTCTGGGTGTTACACATTTCTGCATATTTATGTTTTAAGCACTCAGGGTCCTCCCTTGACTCAGCCAGTACAAAAATATGATGGTTTTCCCCCTCTCCTGTATAAATAGCAAGTACATATATACAAGTAAATATTCCCCTTGAAATGGCTTTTGACCCAGCTAAATTAAGTAGAATGAATGCCTTTGTATGGTCATCTTTATCAGAAAATGCAGCCTGTATGAAAATGGCATACTCTTGTTCAATTACTCGCCAGTTCTCAGCAATATTACTGTCAAACACAAATGGGCTGGGTTTTTGAAATTCATCTGCCATTCCCACAAAGTATACAAAAACACATTGAAAATATGGCCCTTGTAATTATGTACAAATAAACAGTGCCGTGAGCTTGTAACAACATTCAAATGCACAATAAACTCTTCAAAATATTGTACATTGCGAAATATGCTCTGTAATGGTTGTATTCTGCGAAATATGCCTTGTAATGGCTGTACTTTGCAAAATGGCTTTACTGTAGCACTGCACAAACATGCAAACACTTTATATACTTCTGATAACTTTGATATCTTTGCTTAATACGAAAAATGCATGCTTTGTGAAAATGTGGTCGTTTCCCTTTAAATATTCGTTTTATGCAATTCTGACTTTATTTCAAAAATTTTCCTTTGTAATTTGAATATTTACATATCTGTTTATGCAAATATTATTTAGAATGTTCTGTATGACCTGTTTCATATTATGCAAAAAGAAATAGTGCTGAGCAAGTTTTAATATTTGAAATTTATTTCTGACCTGTTCTGCAAATTTGCACATATATTCCTCCAGCCCTAAGCAAGTGCCTCTAGTTAACTAGCTAACAGACAGACCTTACATTCACACGTGATTACATCTCAACAGCTAACTACAAAATGGCATGTCTGGCTTGCATGTGCTCAGTATTGGGTAGCTTGTTAAAGGCATATACACACATATTGATCTACAGCATGCATATGGCCAGTTTTAGTTTGCCCAGGTTAAGTAAGACAGTAGCATAGATACAATGCAGTCAGTAGATGATAACTACAAGTGGGATATACAAGATTATACTATCATCGGTGCCACTGGCTTGGCAGGTTGCATATTCAGCTTTGATAGAAAGACGTTAAAAAGCTGTGCTTTCTATTCTTAGGCTAGGCATTTTGGTTCATGTTCTTGCACTGACATTGATGTACAGAAGGGAGTTCTGTATAAATGTAGTGCTGTCCTTTAGATGAGATGAGATGAGATGCTAGACTGAGGCCCAGTCTGTAGTAATATTCATGATAATTAAGGCATGTGCTAAAAGATTAACTTGCTCAATGAAGAATAAGGCACAGTTTTGATTAATGATTACAAACTTTAAATTAAAAATAAGTTAATTTTTGCTTTATATATCATACATCTGATAATGCACATTATATGCATATAAGAGTTATATTCACTTAATACCTTTCTTATTACATTCATAACCTGCCCCCATGTTTAATATTTTTCACGAAGAAGCCATTTTACTACTGCCTTTAGCGTAACATTTTTATCTTATATCATAGGTAGTCTGTAAAAGTTATCAAAACCCTACTTGCTGACATTTGTTATCTTTTTAGAGATAGAAAATTGGGTAAAATCTGAGTAAAACTGGCTAGGCTTGTATGGGCTTTTGAGCCATTAGTGTAGTGATCTCCTAGGAACCTACAAATTTATGTACCATCTTAATTATATTTTCCATATTCATCTGCACTTGCCGTAAGCCAAATTTCCCTTATTTTACCAAAAAAATGACTTTATATTAGCTGGTGATAGTTAAATCTTTAGTTCAGCTAGATGAAATCCAAATGTACCTGTACCCTTAGGAAATTTAAGAAATTACTCTTCACACATGACCATGCCATCTGAGTTGTTCTTAGTATTGTTATAGCATGTTTCGACCGACACTGTTAGGCAGTAATATAGTTGATCTATGATAATTATGTTGCCATCATTTAATTCATTAGTTAGGCCAACTTCAGACTGCAGTGCTTGCAGCCAGCTTGGATAGGGATGGTTATTTGGAGCCAGCAGTCATATAAGTACAATTGTAGATGCAAATCTCTTATATTGTGTTACAGATTTCCAATATATGTCCTACGTTTGACTTATGGTGTTATCAATAGCTATTTGCTGAGCAATTCTCTCTTTCTAACCATAGTAGAGGAGCTTGTCCCACTTTTTAAAACAAAAGTTAGTGATACTATAATAAGGGACAGATTTATGAATCTGCATACTTACATTCTGTGTGTATAATTGTTCATTTTCTCCTTTTATTCCCTGCCCCTACAGACCATCAGGCCTCTGCTGTGACCATGCTTCTTCATTCTTCATTACTTGGCCAGGAATCACTTGAAATGTGGCCATCATCCAGGCAGCCATGAACACTAATTCCATTTCCTGTCCTTCATCCCTCCCTCAGTGTCTGGATGTGAGGGCTTACTTCATCTTCCCTTGTGTGCGGGTGTCTGTGTGTGTCTTTGTGCATTGCTTCACATGCACCAAGAAAGATCCCATGTAGGCATTGCTTGACAGAGTCAAACTGCTGCATGCCATGCACATCTGTATTCAGTGCAGGTTGGCAGTGCAGCAGGCTGGCAGAATTGCCTCATTCCCCCAGCCTCTCTCTCTCCTATCCTTTGTCAACTTTTTCAGCACCAAAGTCGCTAATTTATCTCAGGTCATCATAATGCAGTCAGAACTTTATCTCTTTGCACCACAGAGATGACTACCATGTATAATAGTTTAGCGCGGAGTTGCCAGTAGAGCACCATCGGGCAGCGCCGGTTAAACAAGGTTAAACTATTTCTGGCTCCGTAAAGTCTGCTCTTCATTTTTTCCCTTAGAACTGCTGTACTTGTAATCTAAACAGTCTATTCTCTATCTGTAAAGCTCAGCACTTGTTCCTAAAGCATTTTTTAGTCAGGTAAAGCACTTCTGTATTATACAAAGTACTTCACTAGCTTAAAACCCCCTTGAGTACCCACTTCCCTATAGGTCCTTTCTGACTCAGTTACACAGCAAACTTTTTCATTTCTTCTAGCATGTCAAAGGGTCAGTTGCTAGCGTCCTCTCCTGCTCAGCTGGTGAATCTGGGAATATTGAGGCAATGTTACAATTGCCTCATGTACACAGACAACCCTCTCCTCCTCCCACAAAACACAAATACATGCGAGAGATGCAACTATATAGCCAAACTGGAGGCTGAGCTCTCTCAACTCAGGACTGGCAAAACCAGACAGGAGGAGAAGGTAACCACACACACCATAAACCCAGTCTCACATAGAACTATCACAACTACAAATCAAACACATAAACACACAAAGACATACTCGGAGGCACTGATCAAAAATCTACCAAAACAGCAGAGGCCTCCAAAGCAGACACCCAAACAACTGCCACCTCATGACATAACACAAGCAACACATAGATCACAAAGTCAGTGTGCAAATCAGTCACAGCCCTTAAGACCAAACACAATGCCAGACACACTTGTCATAGGTGACTCCATAGTCAGACACACTGATGTCCCACTCACCAGACTGAACAAGGAGAGGGTCACAGTAAGCTGCCTGTCGGGTGCTAGATTCCGCCACATAACACAAGCACTCAGGTCACTCCACAGCAAGTACAAATATGACTCAGTCATTGTCCATGCCGGTGTGAATGACCTGAGACGTACCTCCCTGGACTACATGAAAAGAGACATAAAGGAGCTCTCAGATTATGTAGCCCAGGCTAGTATGACCCTGACCCTGAGCAGTATCCTACCTTCACCAAGAATGATGCCACAATACAGAGACAAAATTATCAGTTTTAATAATTGGCTTAATTTCTGGTGTCATTCTAAGGGGATCCAATGTCTGTCTGCCTGGAATGACATGCTTGACAAGCCACGCTGCTTCGCAAGGGACGGCTTGCACCTGTCACTCCTGGGTTTCCGGATATTGGCAAAGGCTCTTGCCACCCCCATAGTGCCTTTTTTAGACAAGGCTCAAATTCTAAACCCACCGCCCTAGAAAACAATAATGGAAAAAAACTAAGGGTAATGCTGCTCAATGCCATAAGTCTAAATCTCAAGATGCATGCCCTCGAAGCCCTCCTCAGTATGGAGAACATCGATGTCTGTGCTGTGACTGAAACCTGGTTCAAGGCTCCTGAGAGCACCCCAGCACTATCAGGTTTTACCTCATATCATGCGTTCCGGCCCCAAAACCCGGACCGTACCACAAAAGGAGGGGGTGTATCCATATTCATCAAGGATACCCACACCTCCAGGCTGGTGGCAACTCACGAAGCATCAGAGACCATTCAGGTGCAATTAACCATAGGCAAAACTGCTCTACAGTTTGTAGCATGTTACAGGCCACCCTCTCAAACTCAGGAACCCCACACAGCCTTCCTGAAGACACTGGAGAGTATAAATGTCTCTCCAAACACCATCATATTGGGTGACTTCAACTACCCAGACATAGACTGGGAACATTACTCAAGCCCCAATACCCTAGCCCAAAGGTTCCTGGAGTTCATAAACTCAAATGCTATGGAACAACTTGTCACCATTCCCACAAGAGGTGAAAATATACTAGACCTGATCATCACAAACATGGGGACAAAATGCTCCATACCGGAAGTATATCCCTCATTGGTGAGATCAGACCATAAACTAATCTCACTGGAGATCCACATCCCGCCCCCACCCCCAACAAAAAAGACCACAGTGAAGAACTTCTCAAAAGCCAACTTCACACTTCTTAAGACTGGTGTGGTATCCTTCAAGGTCCCTGAGCCATTGGAAACCACAACCCACGCTGCTGAATCCCTTACAAATGCTTTCTACGAGCACCTTTAGGATTGCATGGATCAAGCAATCCCAAATAAAATCAAGACCCTTTCCACCAAAGGCAAGCGCCCGATCTGGTGGACCCCAGCCATAAACAAACTTTACAACAAGAGGAGAAAGCTACTACAAGATAGAGCAAAATCCCTAAAAGGGAAGACATCTCTGATCAATACTAGTAAAAACCTACGATCACTCATAAAATCATCCAAGGCCAACTTTGAGAGAAAAATCACCAAGAACTCAAAAGACAATCATAAGGCCTTCTTTAGCTATGTTAGAAATCTGGGTGGAAACTCACAGATATGCTCAGAATTAGTCCAAAATGATACAAAAATCACTGAACCCACAGACATTGCAAACATACTGGCAGACAGGTTCAGTGAAAATTTCTCCCAAAAGGAGAAATATCTATCCCAGCAGAGTGTAGCCTCCCAATCATCTCAAATGTCCAGGTGAGAGCTGCTCTCTCTAAAGCTAAAAACACAGCATCAATGGGACCGGATGGTGTCCCCGGCTGTGTGCTACACGAACTCAATGAGGAACTAAACCCGCACATAAGGCTGCTGTTTAATCTTAGCCTTACCACAGGATACGTACCCAAAGAGTGGCGTACGGCAACTGTGGTCCCACTCCACAAAGGTGGTGCTTCTACGGACCCTGGTAATTACCGCCCCATAAGCTTAACAAGCCTGGTCTGTAAAGCTATGGAGAGGATCATAATGGAACTCATAAATAAAGACATAGGGGACCTACAGACATTGGATCCTACCCAATTCGGCTTTGTCAAGGGCAGATCATGCCTCTTGAACTTGGTCGACTTTTTTGAAACAGTCACCAAGGCCATTGATGAGGGTAAGGCAGTTCACACAGCCTATCTTGACCTTGCAAAAGCTTTCGACACAATACCCCACTCGGGTATCATAGAAAAGCTCACCAGCTTAAATGTAAACCCATATGTCACAAGATGGGTTGCAAACTGGCTCAAGGACAGAACCCACAGGGTTAGAGTTGCTGGTGCCATGTCAGACTCCAAGCCGGTCACAAGCGGTGTCCCACAGGGCTCAGTCCTCGGCCCCCTCTTGTTCGGCATCTACTTTTCAGAAGTGCTGGAAACATAGGAGAATTGTGGCTGACAAAGTTTGCAGATGACTGCAAACTGGGCGCCATAGTTGAAAATCCATCAGACACAGATATCCTTCAGAGAGGTCTCATAGAAACAGATAACTGGTGCCAGAGCCATGGCCTTAAGCTAAACGCCAAAAAATGTATAGTCATACCCTTTGGTAAAAACAAGGTAACCCCAAGTTACCACATAGGTGGCAATCCATTAAGCACAGAAGAGGTTATCAGGGACCTGGGGACCCAAGATGACAGTAACCTTTCTTTTGACACTCACATTGCCAAAGTGGTTAGGAGGACCTTCTACATTGCCCACCTGATTATGAAGGGATTCACATCCAGATCAAGGGAGGTCATTGTTCCCCTGTACTCTTCACTTATCAGACCAATGATTGAGTACAATGCCCTATTCGGAATGTATCTTACCCGACACCTGCAGCAATTGGAAAGACCCCAAAAGTTCCTCACCAAAAGGATAAAGGGGCTCAAAAATATGCCATATACTGCCCGACTGAAGAAACTCCAGCTCTATTCAGTCGCATACCGTCTGCTCAGAGGTGACCTGTGCCTGACATACAAGGCCATGTCCATCCCGGAATTAATGGACATGCTCCACCTCAAAAAATCCAAATCCACCAGAGCCACAAGAGCAAGAGACTTAAACCTCAATACGGATATAAATAGGACATGCTGGAGGGACAGATTCATCACCCAGAGACTCCCTATGCTGTGGAACAGAATCCCGGTCCATGTGAGACAGAGCACCTTGCTGGCTCTGTTCCAAAGGAATCTTGACCAGTGGATGGGAGATCGTAGGTTTACCCCAGGGATCATCTCTGTATCACTGCTGGACAGAGGCACGGCAAACTAATGGGTATAGTATTCTTCAACCTAAGGGGTGGTGAAAGCCACACAACTCTGGCTAGGCTTATAAATGCCCTAGGGCAGACAGCCTAGTATGAACCTATGAACCTATGAACCTATAAGCTCAGCTATGTCTACCATTTTTATTTTATTTATCTATGCATTGTTAACAGGGTTAGTGCCAGTAGGTCAGTGTCCTGTTTTCAGGGGACAGCCGAGGTGATATTCATACTGAACAGGGTAAATTTGGCCGGGACACTGGGGAACTTCCATGGCCCTTTTCAAAAAGTGCTAGTGGATCCTTTGCATCCACCTGAGTTATCATCAGCATAGGCAGATGGGACCTCAGTTTAACACCAAATCCAAAGGAGGGCACACTCAAGAGTGCAGCACCCCCCTTATGCTGTATTCTAGAGTCAGAATAGGAAAATAAACCCAAGCACCTGGGATTGAACCCCTAGCCTTCTGATTCTTCAGCACCAAAAGCAAGTGCACTACCTGTTGAACCATCAACACTGACCCTTATTATACTAGGCCAGCACTCTGTCATCTTTAATTAAACCATATAATTTTTATATGGCTCAGATGAGTAACCCTACAACAGAAAACCAGCTGTTACAACCTTCCCGCTTTCTGGCAATCTGACTACAAAAGTTCAACTCAAAGGTTCCACATGAACTTTTTTTAAGCCTACTTAAGGTCCAGCCCTTTTATTTACATACTTCTTTATGTATTTTATTTATACATAAACTCATTTTTCTTGCGTCTGCGTTTGGCAGAAGCTCACTATTTTGAGTGAATACAATGCTACTGCTTTGGTAAAACGATATAGCACAACCATGTCCAGCTTCAGCTTTGTATAAATAGTTCTGCATAACCTAAGTTACATATGTTGTTTTATAACAAGCCACTGCAGATCTCCATGTATCTGTATGCACTTTTTCTCTATATAGTTGGTTTGTTTCCAACTGAAAAAATCTTAATTTTATAAACGCTGCTGGCATGCATGTATTTATTGGGTGTTATGTTCATACTTTTTTCTACTTCTGTGTTCTTACTTAATGTACTCCTCTGAAAGTGTGCCTCTTATATGTTTGCAACTATACCTTATGCTGTATTTGGCCCAGGTCATTTCTAATAACTTTCATCAGACTAGCTTACTTATCCATAATCATAAAGAAAGAAAACAACTTCACCCTTTTAACATTCATACATTTTTCAGCTTTCAGTATATTAATAACTGCTTTCATCTTAATTTATATTTCCTTTCATTTTTGATTACCTGTATGTCTTTATTATTTGTTCAGGTTAATCAAAAAAAAGACAACATAACAGGTTGTAGCTCATGTTAATTAGATTCCTGAGGAGATAAGCACCAATGTAATAACAACAAACAGCACACAGTTTTGAACTATAATGCAGCTAAAAATATAAAGAAATGTTTAACATGAGGTAACAGCACTGATTCATAACAAATTAGTTCATATAAAATGGTGAGTAATAAAGTTAGGCACACAGTTATAAAATACTATAATATTTACAGTTCAGTTTGAATTTACATACAGTAAACCAATTATTCACATATAGATAATCTGTCTTGCATCCAGAGCCAAGAGAAATAGGTTCCAGCACTGTTAGGACCCTGAGCTGACTAAGCAGGTAATCAGATGCTGAATGTATAATGTAACTTTCATGTAACAGAAACGTGTATTCAGAACAATGCATACAATGTGTATAATTACAGCACTAATGCACAAGACTGCACTAGCGTTGCTGGAGGTAAGATAATTATGTGGGAAATGGAGGGTGTGAGAAAGCTGGGGGCAGTATTATTAGGAAGGGATTTGGAAAGTATGACAGGAGAAAAAAGGAAGGTATCAGTGGTGAAGAAGTAAGGGAAGGGAAGGACAGAAGAAGGAATAGATTACATACAGACTTAAAGGTAGTCATATAACAGGTGGTGACGGAGAAAAGAAGAGCTAAGGAAAATGGAACAGAAGATAAGTAAATTTTGGAGAGAGAGGAGAATAGTAAAAAAAAAACAAACAAAAAACAACAACAAAAAAATACAAACCTATGGGACCCATACGTGTATATATTTATATATACACGTATGGGTCCCATTTAGATGACCGAAGTCATAGAACTTTGAATTTCATATGGCTAACACCATATGATCAAAGTTTTAAAACTTTGATCATTCTAAACGGAGATCTCCATACAGCGCTGAATGGGAAATTTGCCATTTTCCTCTCTGTAGTGCGATCTTGGAGTTGGTATATTTAAGAAGGGGGGTGTGGGGGTGCAGGGGGACTTGCCCCCCCCCTGTAGAAATGTCCAGGAATATTTTTTGCTTTGTTTTTGTTTTTTTTTAGGTGTTTGAAGTTTTAAAATT
Organism: Protopterus annectens; assembly: GCF_019279795.1. Lineage (NCBI taxonomy): Eukaryota > Metazoa > Chordata > Ceratodontiformes > Protopteridae > Protopterus > Protopterus annectens. Next base: position 1,820,366,846 of record NC_056733.1, on the reverse strand, counting down.
TTGATCATATGGCATCGGCCATATGAAATTCGAAGTTCTAAGAAGTTCTAAGACTTCAATCATCTAAATGGGACCTATATGTATGTGTATATATATATATATATATATATATATATATATATATACATATATGTATATATATATATATATATATATATATATATATATATATGTATGTATATATATATATATATATATATATATATATATATATATATGTAAACAAATGATAGTTATACTGGCAGAGAAAATTTGATAAATATGTTATTGGCAGATTAGGAGGGCAACAAGGCATTAAGAAATGAAAAGAAGTAGGACAGCATCTTGGGAAATTCTGAGCATAATAATGAAAAATAGTACATTCTTCTTCTTTTGGCTTTTCTCAGTTAGGGGTCGCCACAGTGGATCATCTGTCCGCTCATGATTGGCAGTGGAATTTTCCGGTGTCAAGTTGCCTGCCTGGCATCCAACTTTCCACTGAAGGCACACACACACACACACACACACACACACACACACACACACACACACACACACACACACACACACACACACACACACATGCCTAGGGCCAATTTAGAGTGTCCAATCCACCTACAGCATGTCTTTGGGATGTGGGAGGAAACCAGAGCACCTGGAGGAAACCCACGTGACCACAGGAAGGACATGCAGACTCCGCACAGAAGGCACCCCAGCCGATGATCGAACCAGAGAACCTCTTGCTGTGAGGTGGCAACGCTAACTGCTGCACCACCGTGGCCAATGAAAAATAGTACCTACAGCTCAGAAAAGAGACAGTAGACTATAGGTAATGATATAATTATTACAGGAATCTGCTGCGGCTCATAAAAATGCTACATCGCCTGCATAATCACCATTTTTTGGCTGTCTACCACCTACCTCACTCTCACAATTTGCACTGTCTTTTTCTTCAGTGTTATACAATAATGAAGTAATATAAAAATAAAGTAAAGATTGTTGAGGCAAACTTGATACACACCCACCTTCCTAATTATCATTTCCTTTACTGTTGCACACTGTTTGGCCCCTCTGTACAAAATAATCATAATTTCCCTAACTGATCAGTAGTATATGCCTCTAATGGTTTATTGCATTCTAATTTGATCAAATTAGATCAAATGAGCTATTTTGATCAAGAGATAAATAATATCTCTACAACATTTTCTTCCACCTAACACAAAAACATCCCTATTTATATTTATTTTTTTCTGTATTTTCTTTCCCCTTTATTGCAAAACTTCTGTTACTGTGGAACATAAATATTAATTTTGGCAGCACTTTCTAAACTAAAGTTATTCTGTGTCACCTTTATTTATTTATATATCTCTTATAGGACTCTAACTACTATTCTGTTTGAGTTAGTCTCATTTTACCTTACACATATTTCTTAAAAAATTCCCCCAAATTTTGTTTTATATCTTTTGTTGCCATATAACATTTGCTAGTAATGCTATCAATATATTCTGCCTTTCCCTTAGCTATTTTTCATTTTATTTATTTATTTACTTAATTTCTGTTTATGTTCAGTAGACTGGAGCATTGGCCCTTTTAGCTGTGGTATTATTACATAATGACAGTAAAGGAAGAAACCCACGTGACCACAGGAAGGACATGCAGACTCCGCACAGAAGGCACCCCAGCCGATGATCGAACCAGAGAACCTCTTGCTGTGAGGTGCCCACAGCTAGGACAGCTGTTTAATCATAGTCTTACCTCTGGATACGTACCCAGGGAGTGGCGCACTGCAACTGTGGTCCCACTTCACAAAGGCGGTGCCTCCACCGACCCTGGAAATTACTGGCCCATTAGCTTGACAAGCCTTATCTGCAAAGCCATGGAGAGGATCATAATGGACCTCATAAATAAAGACATAGGGAATTTGCAGACTTTGGATCCATCCCAGTTTGGCTTTGTCAAAGGCAGATCATGCCTTCTAAACTTGGTTGACTTTTTCGAAACAGTCACCAAAGCCATTGATGAGGGAAAGGCAGTCCATACAGCCTACCTCGATCTGGCGAAGGCCTTGATACAATACCCCACTCGGGTATCATTGAAAAACTCATCAGCTTAAATGTTAACCCATACATCACAAGATGGGTTGCAAACTGGCTGAGTGACAGAACCCACAGGGTCAGAGTTGCTGGCGCCATGTCAGACTCAAAGCCTGTCACAAGTGGTGTACCACAGGGCTCAGTCCTGGGCCCACTCTTGTTTGGCATCTACTTTTCCAAGTACAAGCAAACACAGGAGGGTTATGGCTGACAAAGTTTGCAGATGACTGCAAACTGGGCCATAGTAGAAAACACATCTGACACAGATATCCTTCAGAAGGGTCTCACAGAAACGGATAACTGGTGCCAGAGCCATGGCCTAAAGTTAAATGCCAAAAATGCATAGTCATACCCTTCGAAAAACAAGGTTACCCCAGCTACCAAATAGGTGGCAATCCACTGAGCACAGAAGAAGTTATCAGGGACCTGGGGACCCAGGTTGATAGTAGTCTGTCATTCGACACCCATGTAGCTAAAGTAGTTAGGAAGACCTTCTACATTGCCCACCTTATCATGAAGGGATTCTCATCTAGATCAAGGGAGGTCATAGTCTCCTATACTCATCACTCATCAGACCAATGATTGAGTACAATGCCCCATTCGAATGTATCTGACCCGACACTTGCAGCAGCTGGAGAGGCCACAAAAGTTCCTCACCAAAAGGATAAAGGGTCTCAAACATCTGTCCTATGCTGCCTGACTGAAAGAACTCCAGCTCAATTCAGTCGCCACGCTTGCTCAGAGGTGACCTTTGCCAAACATACAAGGCCATGTCAAACCCAGATTTGATGAATATGCTTCACCTCAAAAAATCTAGATCCGTCAGAGCCACAAGGGTGGGAGACTTAAACCTCGACACGGCTATTAATAGGACGTGCTGGAGGGATAGATTCATCACCCAAAGACTCCCTATGCTGTGGAATAAAATCCCGGTATATGTGAGGCAGAGCACCTCGCTGGCCTTGTTCAAGAGAAATCTTGACCAATGGATGGGAGATCGCAGATATACCCCAGGGATTACCTCAGTGTCACTGCTCGACAGAGGCACAGCAAAATAATGTGTATAGTTCCCCATACTAAAGGGGTGGCGTAAGCCACAAAACTATGGGCTAGGCTTGTAAATGCCCTCGGGCAGATAGCCTAGTATGAACCTATGAACCTAAAGGGGAGGCAAAGTAAAATCTAAAGCTCATGTCTAGTTTACTATTCAGGCCATAAGGCTAACTGAGTAACTGATTAAGTTATATTGGTTGATGGACACTGTGATCAACAAACCGAATACAAATGATTCTTGTATTATTCTTCTTGTTGCGGATTCTTATTTCCATAGTTCACTGTGTTCCTTCTGCTTGACCACGAGAATACATCTATATCCATCTAGACAGATACATAAATAGTCAGAGATATATTCTCTGCTCCTCCTCTGCCATACTTCACAAAACAAACTCCTACATAAAGAGTAAAGAAAGGTCCCTGGTAAAAAACTGTTCTGTTCACTTTAAGTACAACCTTGAGTACTGAATGAAAAAGTTCCGGTTCCGAATGGATCAATTCATTTAAAAAGACATTAAAAAGTAACCTTTGCCAACATCATTCTGCCAGTGATTTCCTTTTTTTAAATTCTTTATTATGAATTTGTCATTGTATTACTAATGAGAGTGTGCCTCTAGGGCCACTGTTATTTCAGTGTCCAGGATGATGACCATAATGATGGTAATGGACAGTCCCAATTCTTGGGTTACAGTCATGGATTTGGCAATGTTGAATTTTGTATGACAACCCAGTTCCCCTGTCACAATTCTCAAGTCTAGAACATCATCGGAAGCTGAGTGCAGAGAAATTCTGGCCAGTGTATACCCATCTTTTCAGTATCCCACCCAGATAGTACTGGGCATGCATAGATATTATTGTATGACATTTCACGTGTGTTACATATACCCTGCACATGGGCTACATGACCACAATGTCTGAGTTAATATTTGAATTGTATGGGTCTACTTAATAAGAAAAAGTTACTCTTTTAATAGTGGAAAGTAAATACTGATCAGGATCACACATTCACTTCTTAAAATGTAATTATGACATCTCTGCTATAGATTCAGTCAGGTGTTTGGTGTAATAAAAGACTGTGTTACATATTCAAATGTTTGGTAGACTATCAGACCTTTGTTTTATATTCAGATACTTGGTATAATATAGATCTATGTTTCATATTCAGGTATTTGTTATAATACAAGGACTGCATTACATATTCATATGTTTGGTAGGATACCATACCTCTGTGTTACTTATTCATATATTTGGTGTAATACTAGGCCTGTGATTCATATTCATACATTTGATATAATATCACATCTGAGTCTTATAGTCTGATGTTTACAATAATACTAGCCTGTATTACATATTCATACATTTAATATAATACCAACTCTGTGTTACAAATTCATTTTAGTATAATACCAGGCCTGAATTCCATATTTGTATTCATATGATTAGTATAATACCAGGTCTGTATTACATATTTATAAGTTTAATGTAATGCTAGGCCTGTGTTTCATATTCATATGTTTAGTATAATACCAGGTCTGTATTACATATTCATATGTTTAGTATGATAGCAGGCCTGTATTACATATTCATATTCATATGATTAGAATAATACCAGGTCTGTATTACATATTTATAAGTTTAATGTAATGCTAGGCCTGTATTACATATTCATATTCATATTCATATGTTTAGTATAATACCATGCCTGTATTACATATTCATATGATTAGTATAATAGCAGGCCTGTATTACATATTCATATGCTTAGTATAATACCTGGCCTCTATTACATATTCATATGTTTAATATAATACCAGACATACAGCAAACATTTGAATATGTATCGTAATACCAGACCTCTGTGTTACTTATTCAGGTGTTTGGTAGAATATCAGACCTGTATTACATCTTCAGGTGTTTGGTAGAATATCAGACCTGTGTTATGTATTTAAATGCTTTGTATACTACCAAACTTATGTTGCACATTCAGAGTCCTGTTTTTATACCTGATATTAACATTCCCACAGGTGCTAAGTATTATGCAATATCCATGCTATTTTCTCAGATGTCAAACTTCTTTTGTTTCATACATAAGGAGCCACATGTCAATTTATTGGGTAATTTCCTTGATTGTGCCTATATCTCACTTCTATGTCTGTTTTAAGATGTGACAGCTTGCCTTGCTGTTCATTTTTAATTACTGCCCATGCTTATGTTGTGCTATAAAATCATTTATGTGTACTATAAATAGAATTTGTGTTTGACCTCACTCAGTACAACAGCTGTCTTTTATAGCAGAGACTGCTGATCTGTAGTCCGTATGGTGTGTGCTCTGCACCTACCCTTGTCTTTTATTTACCCTCCAGCTGTTGTGCTTTTGTACAGTTCTTTTCTTCCCTTAACCATTGTTGAATCCAGTTTGGACCATTTTGTACTTTAATAATAATAATAATGTGTATCTGGTCTTTAATCAAGTGCTGTTTCTGAGTTTTACATTATAATTCATATGTTTTACTAATAGAGTTTACTCGAAATTAATGCATTACAGCAGGACTTCTCTATGCCTATACTACTGTGTGCCTTTGACTTGGGTTATGACTTAGAAGGGTGCTGTATGAATCAGCTGATGTCCTTGGTCAACAAGCAAACAACAAACAAATAGTATTTAGAAGAGCTATGGTTCTTATTATTGTTCTTTATACACAATGGAACAAAAGGTGGGTAATACCTTAGTATGTTTTCAATATGAACTTCAGGAAATCAAAGTAGAACAAATATCAGGAGTATGTTCTAACCCACTGCTGTATGCACTGAGTAAAACTTGTATGTACTGCTTCTGACAGCGATAAGATTAATGTTTATTACAAATGAGCAGACATTTTGAAAAGCATTTGTAATGAAATGTGTTGAGTTGTTATGGTGGTTTATAAATGTTTTTGTTTTCTCAAGTATCAAGTGTTGCCTCTATTTATCTTAAGTAGATTCACAGGTAAGCACTAAGCTAACTGCCCCTGGGGACTATTTTAAGCCTAGCCAATTTCCCTTCCAAAGGTAAGAATAAACCCTGTACCTTCTGTCTGTGAGGTAAATGCCTTAAACATTATACCATACAAAATTTAGCAAAGGTAGAGAAGTAAGTGATCAAGATGTGAGCTCTGCAGTGCAACCGTTGATTGGCATGCACCAGGGCAGTGCTTTTAAGCATTTTAAATAATAGTGCTTTCTCTTCTGATGCAACTTTAACAGTTACCTGAAGGGATAACACAAGGCAAGAAATAGTTCTTCAGATATATTGTGGAGCATAGAAGGACATGGCCAGAGATAACTATACTAAGTATACCGAGATGCATTTTCAGCTATTTCATTTGCTGGTGCTGATATAATATCAGAATATACATTTAACTAAGAATGTTTAGAATATATGCAGAATATCCTTTTATTTCTGTGGTATACATTTTTTTCTAGGAGTGGTCTTGGATCTGAGACAGGCTTATCCTTCAAAGAAACATGGAGTAATGTTTTGCTACAGTTGGGCTAGACCCTGCCTCCCTGTATCAAAGCACAGTCAGTAGGTTGGCTACTGTGTGGAGATCCAGGATATACTTTAATCTGGGTTTATGGACTGTGGATGGGGGTACTATTTTCAGTCAATTCCTTCAATATCTTGATGTAGGTAAAGTTTCATTGTGGGTCATGAGATGAGCTTGGGCAACTTGTAGCACTTATTGGATGTAAGTTATGCTTCACCTACATGATACTACTACTACTAATACCATTTGTTAACCGCATAGACCCATAGGACTCACATTCCTTTTTCAGGAACAATATCTGGTTAAGTGACTTGTGCAAGGTCACACTGTAGACAAATGAGGGCAGAGTGAATCAAACCTTGTACCACAGGAACTACAGCTGACAACCTTAACCCTCTCTACTGTCAGAGAATAATGTTGCAAGTACTGGATTTGTTAATATCATCAGATATAGACTGATTGCTGAATTATGCTTTAAGCTGTCCAGCATGTGACTGCAGGATCTGTTAATCATACTCAGCTAGGAAAATGAGTAATAGATGTTAAGTATATCCTCAGCTGTGAACAGTGGATTCAAACTAGGTTATATTTCGAGAGGCATGTGTAGACATCAAATCTGCGTGGAATCATCAACAATAGTCACAATGTCTAGGACATTTTTTTAGTTGTCACTGAAATTAGAAACCTTAATAAACCTGAAAAGCTTCAAAAAGTCTCTGTGTTACTGTTTAGCAGATCAAGCACGATGTAACCATTTCAGTGATAATGGGTCATCCTTTCTGTCTTTTGACTATATTACTTTACTTATATTTACTCCTTTCTAGTTTCTTCTTATTGTTCATCACCTCCGTCCCCCACTTTATGCCATGTAATTGTTTTCAAAGAATATTCTTCTCTGTATATCTATGATGCACTAATTATTGTTAGTCCTGAAACAATCAGGCTTTGTAATGACCAACATCCATTTTATGTCACTCTGAATTGCTGCTTTTGATTTTTGTTTCATTATGACTGCATGGGGGTAGCTGAGGGCCTTTTGTCCACAACTAAAATTATTTTTTCAGCATTTCAATGCAGGCATTTCTAGGGAGATGCACTGTTTCTTAATTCAGATGTATTACAAATATCTGTGGAAAGCATTTCTGTGCCCTGGATTTAGAAATGTGTCTCAGTTTGTTTAATTTTCAGAGCTTTTCCATTGATCTATATGTACTTTGTTGTGCTATATTTAACCAGAGATCTTAGGTCCTCCAAAATACATCAGTTGCTATGCAAGAGTCATGCTTAAGCAAGATGACAAAAACAGAAGCATTACTGTTTGTTTAAAGCATGTAGACTTGGGATAAGTATGCCACATCTGTTGTGTGCTTTGTATAGCTAGCCTTGCGACATGGGTGAGAATGTTATCTCATTGTTTTAAATGCAGGGTCTGGATGTCAGATGTGGAATATTGCTTTTATAATGTTTTGTGTTGGCTTGGATAAAATCTCTACTTTTACTGTTTCACTGTAAAGCTGAGTTGGATTGTAGAACTATGCAAAGTCTGGACACTCTGGAATCTGTAATTGTATACTTTTAGTGATGGTGATTAGTTTCCAGGACTCTGTGATACCATTAGTCAGAGAAATAATCACTGAACTGATAACAGTGACGTTAAATAATATGTTTTAAATCTTTTATGTTTTTGGAGATATTCCTCTGTACAGGATTGGTAGGGAAAATACTGAGACCTCAGTAGTCTGAAATAAGCTAGTAAAATGTTTGTTCTTTCTCTCAGGAAATGCAGTGGAGTTTTATATGAATCCAAAACAGGAGGCAGGAGAAAAGCATAACCAACACGTTTTTGCCACTCCTTCCAGTTTTCAACAGGATGATATTGCTGTTATACTCTCCACTGACGTAAACCAGGTATGTTTTGAACATCTGCAAAAGTTGATGAGGGCTTCAGTAACTGTCCAGATTTGTAAGAAAACAGCACATATAATTTTCAGTACATTTTCATCACACCGCCCCCCCAAAAAAGCAGATGATTCTCTCTGAACAAATAAACAAATGGATAAAGTCTGAGCCATTGCAATGACACAGAAGTAAAGTGTCCATCTGAGCTGCTCTGACTCAAGTTCAGGTGCAGATTCAGGCCACTGCTGGGGCTGGTGAGGGGAGCTGGATGAAGTGGCTAATGGTCAATTATTCTGTCCTGGGGGAAGGTGGAAATGTGGGAGTTCTGGTAAAGAGTAGGAGTCTCAGTGGCCAACAACAGATTTAAGGAATGACATAACACCTTTGGGCTGGTGGCCAGATGTGTGCATCATGTGGTGAAGTTTAGATCCTAGAGTGTGGCTTCGGAGGGGTAGGTTTTCTTTTAACATGTCCATGAATTCTGGGTTGGACATGGCCTTGTATGTCAGGCAGAGATCACCTCTGAGTAGGTGGTATGCAACCGAGTACAGCTGGAATTTCTTCAGTTGAGCTGCATAGGGCATCTGTATGAGGCCAGTGATCCTCTTGGTGAGGTACTTCTGTGGTCTTTCCAGCTGTTGCAGGTGTCTTGTAAGATACATCCCAAATGGGGCGTTGTACTCTATCATGGGTCTGATGAGTGATGAGTAGAGGGGCACAAAACCTCTTTTGATCTGGATGCAAACCCTTTTGTGATTAGGTGGGCCACATAGAAGGATTTTCTAACCACTTTGGCAATGCGATTATCAAAGGAGAGATTACTATCTACTTGGGTCCCCAGATCCCTTATTAAATTTTCTGTATTTAGGGGACTACCACTTATGTGGTAGTTTGTGGGTACTTTGTTTTTTCCAAAGGGGATGACTATGCACTTTTTGGCATTTAGCTTGAGGCCATGATTTTGACACCAGGTATCCATCTCAGTGAGACCCTTTTAGAGGATGTCTGTGTCAGCTAGAGAGTCAATTATAGCCCCTAGTTTGCAGTCATCTGTGAACTTGGTCAGCCATAGTCCTCCTGTGCTTGCCTGTACCTCTGAGAAGTATATGCCGAACGGGAGGGGTCCTAGGACCGAGCCCTGGGGAATGCCACTTGTAACCGGCTTAGAGTCGGACCTAGCTCCTGCAACTCTCACCATGTGGGTTCTGTCCATGAGCCAAATGGCAACCCATCTTGTGACATAGAGGTTTATGTTCAGACTGGTGAGCTTGTCTATAATACCAGAATGGGGAATGGTGTCGAAGGCCTTTGCGAGGTCTAGGTAGGTTGAGTGTGCTACCTTTCCCTCGTCTATAGCCTTGGTAACTGTCTCAAAGAAGTCCACCAGGTTTAGGAGGCATGATCTTCCCTTAACAAAGCTGAACTGTGTAGGGTCCAGTGTTTGGACATTCCCAATGTCTCTGTTAATGAGTTCCAAGATGATGCACTCCATAGCCTTGCAGACCAAGCTAGTCAGGTTTATAGGGCTATAGGTCCCAGGGTCTGTTGTGGCTCCACCTTTGTGGAGTGGAATAACCAATGCTGTGCACCACTCTATGGATACGTAGCCTTTGGAGAGACTGAATTTGAACAGTGTGTTTAGGTGAGGGGTTAGGTAATCTTTGAGCTCGTGTAGTACGCAGCCTGGGACACCATCCAGTCCCATTGATGCTGTGTTTTTGGCTTTGGAGAGGGCTGTTTTAACCTGGGTGTCTGTAATTTCAGGGGCTCTACATTCTTCTGGTATGGTTATGGGCCCTTTTGGGGGTGAGAGGGGTGTGAAGTTTGCACTGAACCTGTCTACCAGGATGTTGGCAATATCGGGTGGTTCAGTGTATTGTGTGCCATTTTGCACTAACTCTGAACAGATCTGAGCATTGCCACTTAGATTCTTGACATAACTAAAGAATGCCTTGTGGTTATCTTTGGAGTCCTTGGCAATTTTTCTTTCGAAACTCACCTTGGACGATTTTATGAGGGATCGTAGTTTCTTGCTGATACTGATCAGGGATGTCTTCCCTTCTTGGGATTTTACTCTTTTCTGTACTAGTTTCCTCCTTCTATTGTATAGCTTGTTTATGGCAGGGGTCCACCAGACTGGTTTCTTTTTCTTGGAGGAGTGAGTTTTGGTTTTGCTTGGGATAGCACGATCCATGCATTCTTGTAGGTGCCCGTAGAATGCTTTAGTAAAGGATTTTGCAGCTTGGATAGCCTTATCCTTTAGCATGGGGGCTTTGAAACTTTCCACATTGGTCTTAAGTAACGTGAAGTTTGCTTTTGAAAAGTTTTTCACTGTGGTTTCGTTGTCCAGTGGTGGGGGCAGAATGTGGATATCCAAAGTGATTTGTTCATGGTCAGATCTAACCAGCGAGGGGTTCACCTCCAGTGTGGAACACTGGTCGCCCATATTGGTGATGACCAGGTTTAATATGTTGTCACCTCTGGTGGGAGTGTTAACCAGATGATCCAGGGCTCATAACACCCTAAGGGTGGAAAAGCATACCGGCATATCACTTCATCAGTGCTACCTAGCTTAACATATTACAAACAATTTATATACCATAACATCCAATTAGTGCACCACATAAATAACCAATCACAACTGTTCATTAAGTCCTGGAGGGAATAAGGCTCCTAATTTAATTATCCACATTCATTCCTTAAAGTTCAAAAAACAATGTAAATCCTCTAAGGATGTGTTTTGCTTATAAATTCTATCTATGATCGTAAACCTGAATATAGCAGAAGGCTGTTTCAACTGATGTTTATATAAATAATTTGTGCTTCTGTGGCATTTAATATCACTCATATGTTCTGATATTCTAAGTTTAAAAGTGCAAGATGTTTGCCCTACATAAAAGGCAGAACAAGTGCAATTTACTAAGTAAATTACCCAATCACTGCCACAGTTCCCAAAAACTTTAATATCATACACTTTGGAACAATTGAAAGAAATAAAGGAACTTTGTTTAAGAACCATCTTACAAAACCTGCAGTGTCCACACGAAAAACAACCCTTTAAAGGGCCCCCTTCTAGTGTGGTTTGTATCATATTCTAAACTACCTTATTTCCCTTTTTTTTAGTGGTTGAACCAACCACCCATGTTTTTTTCCTCTCCTATAACTAAACCTACATCTAGGTGGTAAAAATGTAGCTAATCTATCCTCCATATGCAAAACTTCCCAATGTTTATGTATAATTTGTTGCAAATATCTAGTATTGCCACCAAATTCCATGATAAATCTGAAATATAAGTCAGATGTTTGGCTTTTGTCCCTATATGAAAGAGTCTGATTTCTATTAACTTGTTAGTCCATCCTAGTAATTGAGTCTACATCTTGTTTTCGATAACCTCTGTCATGGAATCTTTGAGCCATGTCACATGCCTGTATATTATAATTATCCAAAGTCGAACATATTCTTTTGAGTCTTAAAAATTGAGACTTGGGAATATTCTTTATAACATGGGGAGGGTGACAACTGGAAGCATGCAACAGATTACTGAACTGGGGATGATCTGTTTGTTCTTGAGGTCTGTGGCTGGTTTTGGCCATGCACATTGCCGTATGTGCATGGGACTTGGCTTCCTGTTATCTTACAGCAACTGAATAAAAAATACTGTAGATTAATGACTGAAACAAACAAAAATCCAACAAAGGACACTTGGCTGTCAAAGAATTCCCAAAAAGTTAATAGAGTAAGTACTTTCGTACAGGCAAATGCCTATTGTGTCTGATGAAGTATAGGCATTTGCCTGTATGAAAGCACTTAATCTATAAAATTTTTGGGAGTTCTTTGACAGCCAAGTGTCCTTTGTCGGATTTTTTCTTACATAAACTCACATTGTGCTTTATTGGGCACCACTGATGTCACAGTCAAAATGTTCTTTGTAGCTATGACACAACAGTGAGTATCCGACACTACATATCAGTCACAGCCCTTAAAGTATCACTAACATATGTATTTACTGTTGGAAGCCATAGTGCATCATTGCAGCCTCCAGTTAGAGTCACTGCATACTGCCACATTCAGACATAAAAGACATAAATCATAGCATGTTTTCTGAAAATCCTGTCACTGTTTTATGGCTCATATACCAGTGGAACCAGCAGTGCTACATTTCACATACAACTAGAACATACATGACAGTGCATCATGTACCATGTCATGTTACATACAGCCATGATAGCTTCATTGATGAAATGGAATAGGAACCTTTGTGGAGTGGAATAACCGTTGCTGTGCACCACTCTATGGATACGTAGCCTTTGGAGAGACTGAGTTTGAACAGTGTGTTTAGGTGAGGGGTTAGTTCATCTTTGAGCTCGTGTAGGATGCAGCCTGGGACACCATCCGGTCCCATTGATGCTGTGTTTTTGGCTTTGGAGAGGGCTATTTTAACCTGGGTATCTGTAATTTCAGGAGCTCTACATTCTTCTGGTATAGTTATGGGCCCTTTTGGGGGTGAGAGGGGTGTGAAGTTTGCACTGAACCTGTCTACCAGGATGTTGGCAATATTGGGTGGTTCAGTGTATTGTGTGCCATTTTGCACTAACTCTGAACAGATCTGAGCATTGCCACTTAGATTCTTGACATAACTAAAGAATGCCTTGTGGTTATCTTTGGAGTCTTTGGCAATTTTTCTTTCGAAGCTCACCTTGGACGATTTTATGAGGGATCATAGTTTCTTGCTGATACTGATCAGGGATGTCTTCCTTTCTTGGGATTTTACTCTTTTCTGTACTAGTTTCCTCCTTCTATTGTATAGCTTGTTTATGGCAGGGGTCCACCAGACTGGTTTCTTTTTCTTGGAGGAGTGAGTTTTGGTTTTGCTTGGGATAGCACAATCCATGCATTCTTGTAGGTGCCCGTAGAATGCTTTAGTAAAGGATTTTGCAGCTTGGACAGCATTATCCTTTAGCATGGGGGCTTTGAAACTTTCCACATTGGTCTTAAGTAACGTGAAGTTTGCTTTTGAAAAGTTTTTCAAAGTAGTTTCCTTGTCCAGTGGTGGGGGCAGAATGTGGATATCCAAAGTGATTTGTTTATGGTCAGATCTAACCAGCGAGGGGTTCACCTCCAGTGTGGAACACTGGTCGCCCATAAAGGTGATGACCAGGTCCAATATGTTGTCACCTCTGGTGGGAGTGTTGACCAGTTGATCCAGGGCTCATAACATCCTAAGGGTGGAAAAGCATACCGGCATATCACTTCATCATAAAATCCTCCAAAGCTAGTTACGAAAATAAAATTGCCAAAGATTCCAAAGACAACCACAAAGCATTCTATAATTATGTCAAGAATCTAAATGGCAATGCTCAGATCTGCTCTGAGCTAAAACAGAATGGCATTAAATATACTGATCCGAAGGATATTGCCAATATCCTGGCAGATCGATTCAGTGCCAACTTCACCCCACTCTCACCCCCTAAATGGCCCATCTCAATACTGGAAGATTGCAAAATTCCAGTAATAACGGCCACACTGGTACAAAACGCACTCTCTAAAGCCAAGAATACAGCATCCATGGGACCAGATGACATCCCGGGCTGTGTACTACATGAACTACAATATGAACTGGCACCTCACCTAAGTGTCATGTTTAATCATAGCCTCACCTCAGGTTTCGTGCCCACTGAGTGGCGCAGAGCTATAGTTATCCCAATCCACAAGGGGGGATCCACCTTGGATCCCGGAAACTACCATCCCATCAGTCTGACAAGCCTTATCTGCAAGGCCATGGAGCGTATTATCATGGAACTTATAAACAAAGACATTGGCAACCTTCAAACACTGGACCCCACCCAGTTTGGGTTTGTGAAGGGCCGATCTTGTCTCCTGAACCTGATTGACTTCTTTGAATCAGTCTCCAGAGCCATGGAAAAGGGTAAGGTGGTCCACACAGCCTATCTAGACCTTGCGAAGGCCTTTGACACCATCCCCCACTCTGGAATCATAGATAAACTTACTAAGTTGGGCATTAATCCCTATGTCACCCAATGGGTTGCTAAATGGCTTACTGATAGAACCCATACTGTAAAAGTAGCCGACTCCAAATCCAGCTCCAGACAAGTGACAAGTGGAGTACCTCAGGGTTCAGTCCTGGGGCCGCTCTTGTTTGGCATCTACTTCTCTGAAGTACAGGTCAACACTAAGGGACTCTGGCTAACAAAGTTTGCAGATGACTGCAAACTGGGAGCCATTATTGAATCCCCAAGTGATGTGGATACTCTACAAAAGGGCCTTACAGAAACAGATGCTTGGTGCCAGAGCCATGGGCTCAAGCTCAATGCCAAGAAATGTATTGTTATCCCCTTGGGAAAAAAAAACATGTATCCATGAATTACCATATAGGTGGCAGTACACTAAACACAGAAAGTGTGATAAGAGACTTAGGGACACAGGTGGACAGTGGTCTCGCCTTCGATAACCACATCGCCACAACAGTCAGGAAATCCTTCTATGTGGCACACCTCATCACGAAGGGCTTTTCATCCAGCAAAAAGGAGGTCATTGTCCCACTGTACTCATCCCTCATTAGACCCATTATAGAATACAATGACCCATTTGGTATGTACCTCTCAAGACATCTGCAACAACTGGAAAGGCCTCAGAAATACCTCACTAAAAGAATCACAGGCCTAAAGCAGATGCCCTATGCTGACCGCCTTAAAAAACTCCAGCTATACTCTGTCGCATATCGTCTACTCAGAGGCGATCTCTGCTTAACATACAAGGCCATGTCAAACCCAGAGCTGTTGGACATGCTACACATAAAGAAATCCCAATCCCTCAGAGCTACACGCCCAGGGATCTAAACCTTGTCATCACAATAAACAAAACATGTTGGAGGGATAGGTTCCTGACCCAGAGACTCCCTAGACTCTGGAATAGATTGCCCATACATGTCAAGCAGAGTGCCTCTTTGGACCTCTTCAAGAGGAACCTTGATGATTGGATGGGAGAAAGGAAATTCACCCCAGGGATCACGTCAGTCGCCCTGCTAGACAGGGGTCCAGGAAAGTAAATAACGTGGGAAGAAATATTCAGGGAATTGTTATGGCTAGGCTTGTATAGGCCCTAGGGCTGATAGCCTAGTACTAACCTATGAACCTATGAATCAGTGCTACCTAGCTTAACATATTACAAACAATTTATATACCATAACATCCAATTAGTGCACCACATAAATAACCAATCACAATTGTTCATTAAGTCCTGGAGGGAATAAGGCTCCTAATTTAATTATCCACATTCGTTCCTTAAAGTTTAAAAAACAATGTAAATCCTCTAAGGATGTGTTTTGCTTATAAATTCTATCTACGATCGTAAACCAGAATATAGCAGAAGGCTGTTTCAACAGATGTTTATATAAGGAATTTGTGCTTCTGTGGCATTTAATATCACTCATAGGTTCTGATATTCTAAGTTTAAAAGTGCAAGAGGTTTGCCCTACATAAAAGGCAGAACAAGTGCAATTTACTAAGTAAATTACCCAATCACTGCCACAGTTACCAAAAACTTTAATGTTATACACATTGAAACAATTGAAAGAAGTAAAGGAACTTTGTTTGAGAACCATCTTACAAAACCTGCAGTGTTCACACAGAAAACAACCCATTAAAGGGCCCCCTTCTAGTGTGGTTTGTATCATATTCTAAACTACCTTATTTACCTTTTTTTAGTGGTTGAGCCAACCACCCATGTTTTTTTCCTCTCCTATAACTAAACCTACATCTAGGTGGTAAAAATGTAGCTAATCTATCCTCCATATGCAAAACTTCCCAATGTTTATGTATAATTTGTTGCAAATATCTAGTATGGCCACCAAATTCCATGATAAATCTGAAATATAAGTCAGATGTTTGGCTTTTGTCCCTATATGAAAGAGTCTGATTTCTATTAACGTGTTAGACCATCCTAGTAATTGAGTCTACATCTTGTTTTCGATAACCTCTGTCATGGAATCTTTGAGCCATGTCACGTGCCTGTATATTATAATTATCCAAAGTCGAACATATTCTTTTGAGTCTTAAAAATTGAGACTTGGGAATATTCTTTATAACATGGGGAGGGTGACAACTGGAAGCATGCAACAGATTATTGAACTGGGGATGATCTGTTTGTTCTTGAGGTCTGTGGCTGGTTTTGGCCATGCACATTGCCGTATGTGCATGGGACTTGGCTTCCTGTTATCTTACAGCAAATGAATAAAAAATACTGTAGATTAATGACTGAAACAAACAAAAATCCAACAAAGGACACTTGGCTGTCAAAGAATTCCCAAAAAGTTAATAGAGTAAGTACTTTCGTACAGGCAAATGCCTATTGAGTCTGATGAAGTATAGGCATTTGCCTGTACGAAAGCACTTAATCTATTACATTTTTGGGAGTTCTTTGACAGCCAAGTGTCCTTTGTCGGATTTTTTTCTTACATAAACTCACATTGTGTTTTATTGGGCACCACTGATGTCACAGTCAAAATGTTCTTTGTAGCTATGACACAACAGTGAGTATCCGACACTACATATCAGTCACAACCCTTAAAGTATCACTAACATATGTATTTACTGTTGGAAGCCATAGTGCATCATTGCAGCCTCCAGTTAGAGTCACTGCATACTGCCACATTCAGACATAAAAGACATAAATCATAGCATGTTTTCTGAAAATCCTGGCACTGTTTTATGGCTCATATACCAGTGGAACCAGCAGTGCTACATTTCACATACAAGTAGAACATACATGACAGTGCATCATGTACCATGTCATGTTACATACAGCCATGATAGCTTCATTGATGAAATGGAATAGGAGTTCTACTGGTGAGTATTACACAAAGACTTAGTTGTAGGTTCCTATCTGCATATATTTATACTCAAATTCAAGGCAGCAGACCATCAAGGGGCTGGGAAGCCACATAATGTATCACATATTTGTGTAGTTGTATAAAGCTGTCCAATGATTTTTTGAATTATCTAAAGCACGGTAGTTTCTTTCCAACGGCAGTGAGCATTTTACATCATTGTGGGTACCTCTGAGTCGAACTAAAAGTCCCTCTTAGTTGTTTGTTTGATTTCAGTATGGAATTATTAAGTGTTGTCCCTGCAGCACATGAGTCAAACAAATGTGACAAGGGTTGTGGAGGAAAAGCATACATAAATAGACCTCTCCAGTTTAGACAGAAGACATCCACTGCCCAGACTTATTTATGAGGTATCCTGGAGCAAAATGTGCTTAATTGTTGGATGGATGGTTGGAGAAGCAAAAATGTTTCTCTCTGTTAGACCCAACCTGTTAATCAGTTACAAAATGGTTTACCTGTGTAGTACCTATTTCTGTGGATCTGCTGAGGATTTGCTTAATAGTTCCACAATGGAGTTGTCAGGAGTAGCTTGGATTGTGGTACCATCTTCCAGGTTTGCAAGAATAGTGTGAAGAGATGATGAGTGTGCACACCTGTGCTTGTTTATGTACTGCTTGACTGTGATGTTGTTTTCAAAATCCCTGGTGCTCATAAAGTTATGAAAACTCCCAGAGTTTACAACACAGCAGAAATCTGTTTTTATTTGTGTAGCTCGCTCTCCAGTGAGCTCCAAGTGCCCTGCACCTTGAGATCTAGATTTATTGCTTATTTGTTTAATGACATTTGTTTACCTGGAGAATCCAACTGGTTCACAAGTGCATATCTTCAGTGGGGGCTTGGGGAGAAAAGCTCAATTTAAAAGAGGAAAAAAAAAATCAAAGACTTTACATAAAAACAGTTGAAAACTATACATTTCAAAAATAATCAACACTATCATACAGCATAGACATATAACAAAAATATGTTACAAATTGAACAGTGAGAAAAAGCAAAGTAAAACTATGTACAGTTCTGGAGATCATTTTTTTTTGCAATTCACAGTAGTAGTAAGTAAAAAGTCACGTGTTTAGTTTAATTATAACTATAAAGGGGGAGAGAGATTAACATAGATTAGTATAAATGGGGAGCAGGTGATAGGAAGAGGTTATGAAGAGTGGTAGAGAAGAAATGGTGATGGATAGAGAATCTGTACAGACAGAGCTGGAGAACAGTGGACAAGATTGATGTTCAACAAGGTATAGCATGAGCAGAGCCATGAGTCTGATAGGTGGTCTTTCAGAAGTTGCTTCAAGGAAGGATGGTAAGTCATAGTTCTAATAGCCTGTGGAATAGAATTCTGTTTTTTGGCAACAGTGTAACAGTAAACGCTATTTCAACTGTTGTTTGAGGTTCATAGATGGCGAGAAGTTATTTGCCATTAGAATGAAGAGGTCTGTTTGGGTGACAGGAAGGAAAAATATAGCTTAGTGTAGGACAGGCATGGGGTTTATAAATGATGTTATGGGCAGTAGCTAGTTGTATGAAGTCCAGGTAATGGAGTAGTTTAAGCCAAATCAAACTTTTAAGGGCCTTGCAGTGAAGTGTATAGTATTGTTTATTGGCAGGAAATGTAGCAACTTTGTTGTAACATATTTCAAGTTTAGTTTTAACAGATACCTTCAAGTTAGTAAAGATAGGGGCACCATATAAGAGTTAAGAAATGAGGTAATTGGTTTCTAGGGTGGTTTTAGCAGAGTTAGTAAGAAAGTTTTTATGTCTGTAAATGCCCAATTATTACTTAACCCCCAAAGAAAAATACTCCTATTCCTCCCCAAAGCACATCTGAAAGATAAATCCAACTTCAAAATCTTCTCACTTAATAATACAGAGATAGAAATTGTATCGCATACAAAACTGCTTCATATGACAACTGATAACAACCTCAGATTTGAATTCCACATTTAAAACAACATTAAAAAAACTCACCAGAAGCTTGGCATGCAAGGATGAAGGCCCCTGGAGAACCCCTACCTGCCCCTCTCTTCTTGCTGACTTTTATTTTTTTGATAGGCCTTTCTGCTTTTGGCTTGCTTACATTTGTCTTGCCTTGAGTAGGTGGTCCTTTGCTTGGAGGGATAGTGCGTATTATATTTTGGAAGGGGAAGGCAAAGCACGCAACTGACAGATTCCATTGTCTTCACCTTGTCCACCAGCCTTTTGAACACATCTCTCTGTCAAGGGGGGCATTGAGTGGCTGCAAATTCACATTTTACTAAGTTGTAGTTTAACCTGAACTTTCTGGAGCAGGGAACATTTCTTGATTTTTGTCATGCACCCCGCCCACCAACTCTCCATCAGTTGCTTAAGGACATATTCTTGGTATTTCAAATTGTGAGTTTCTCAGTGTAGACCCTTAGAGGCCAGGGTTGCAATTTCTATGGCTCAATCTACTTTCCTTGTCATTTGAGAATGTACTGCACACTGGATCCAATCTAGCTACTTTTGCAGATGCTAGAGACACCATGTCTGGATCTAAGATTTTTATACAGAAATGATAAGGTTCCTGGACCAAATAAAAATAGTCAGACTTTTTTGAGGGGAAGGGTGTGAGTCTGGTTACAGGAATATAGCATTAAAGACATCTAGGAGGGCTTCATAGATGGGATCAAAGGCTACTGGTTTCGGAAGACCAAATCCCAGAAGAAACTTGTCCTTTCTGGGAAGCTGAGGTCATTTGCACTTGCCACTGGAAATGTATTCTCATAAATGAATGAATATCTCCAAAGGGCAGGTCACCTCAATGGTGAATTGCAGGCTAGAGTGGCCTCACTATTTATATCATAGGATAAGGTTGAGGACGCTGAGATCTATAGTCCAAATCCTCCCCCCTCCTACGAATCAGTGGAGTCTGAATCTCACACAAATGATGCATCCCCTTTTCATTTTGTAGGGTGGGACTCCCGATACAGAGGACTGGATTGAGTTGTAAGCTTTGTAGTTAATGTAGAAACCTCTGGGACAGTTTATCCCTGTCCTGTGAGGCAGGTGGGGGGCAAGGGGAAGGTAATATACTAGCCTGCTGCTCAATCATGGCAAGATCCAGAGGCTTTCCTGAAATTTAACTTTCTAGTTGCACATATACCATCCTCGTTAATTACCATAGGGAAACCCCTCCCCCTTGTTTTATATGTAAATGAAGTTAAAGAGATGATATATACTTTTCTATTGCCATAAGTTCCGAAATGTCATTGGTGCAGTGAAATGTGCTAGAACCTAACAGTGTGGTGGCCCCTCCATGTGCAATTAAAGAGGCCTCAACTATGGTAGAAGTCAGTGTGAAATGCTAATCAAACATCTCCATAGTGATGACATCTTTAGACCTAGGATCACCAATAGAGTCTTCTGACTCCATGGTCTCCGTCGACATCTTCTTTCTCTTTCTCTATGTCTTATTTTTTGAGTGGACATCTGATTGACAAGTAAGGCAATCTAAAGGCATGGCAGACTTATCAAAATAGGACGTTTGCTTCTTTTCATTCACTAAGACCTGGACAGCCTGATGTCTTTCCTGAATAGTCTTAGCCTCAAACACTTGACAAATATTGCAGACATTAACATTGTGTTCCAATTCTAAACAACAGATACACTAATAATAACTGAGTTTAAAATAAATCTGACATCTACAAGCACACTAGCTATGATTAATAGTGGCAGTCATACCCACAACACCTCCATGTGAGACAGATGTCATGTCTACAAATGTTTTGCTCAAAAAAAGACTTGCAGATATTTGGATACAAAAGCAAAATGAAGGGTCCTAATCTGGTATCTGTTTGCCACATTCTTCACTTGTGACCCGGACCTGACAGACTAATTTATGCACTTCTTTAGCAAATGGTGTACTGTGCAATCTGCAAATATAGCAAGAAGGAACTAAAGATAGCTGAGCATACACCCACCACCTTTATATGAGATACATGAGTTTGTCTGAGGTAAGATATTCCCAGCTTGGCCAATGGAGGAAGAATGCTCAGCTCTGAAAGTCTGGGCAGATGTAAAATCTCAGCCTGCAGTAGAGTTCCCAAATGTTTATAAATGCAACAGTGATCCAAATGATGAACATCTATTCTTGCACTCTAATACCACTTAAATAGTCACAGGTCTTATGTAAAATGATTTAGTTGCATAATGTCTTGTGATTCTCCCTTATTTGTATGACAAGACTGGTTACATAATAATGAATACAACAATCCAGTGTTCACAAGAGAATTTAATAAATTCTAATGCCTCGGCAAATACTTCCTTCAATGGAATACAAAACTCATTACTCAACCACATCTTTTATACAATAAAAAATCACAGCCACTAAAACAAATAACTAACTTAAACAATGTAAGTTCAAAGAGGAAATATCCACTATTTGTGATTAGCTGACAGTGGATTCCTCTATTGGTAAATTAGAACACTTTTTGTGAGACATTAATATGAAGCTAACTGAGTGTGAAAAACAACTTTTGGCTATAAAAAAGAAAAAAAACTTTTAAGAGACTTGGGTGGTTACAAAAGAGGTTCTACCTTCCTCTGGAAAACCAGTCAGAAAACTTGTTGTAAAGATGTACGCTTCAGAGTTCTGGAAGATCATAAAAATCCATCAGAAAACGCGGGTGCGTTTTCTGATTTTACGGAAGAATCCACCAACTGGGACAGTGATAACATATACTATCCTGTATTACGGGCAGCACAGGAACCGCAATATCTGAACTGGACATTTCGTGACAATAAGGAGGAAAATAACAAAAAGTAGGGTAGAAATACCTATGAGCCACAAAGGGATGGTTATGCACAACAACAACAAACAAATATGTATCAGCAACAACAGCAACAACCAAGGTACAAAACATTTAATGCTAATGCTATTTTGAACACTGGCTATATAGTGAACTTATCAGGATATGCTTTGAATGACTGTGAAGCTGCTGTGTTAAACCTTGGTCTTAAGTTTGTTCCAACGGTCATACCTAGACTTTATATGACTAAAAAAGACATTTTCTGTCTGGTGAGAAAGTTACATCTTTGGAATTTTTTTCCAGGACATTGATAATGAATATATTATTGAATGTGTGTCTGACAGCTCAGATGATACTGATTTGAGCTTTTATTCATGTTTTTCTGAACCTGATAGCATTGCTGAAAGTAATGCTTACTGTAAACTAAATACGAATGTAGTGCCTTTTAAAACGCAGTTCATTCCCCTTTTAATCATGAAAGGTTTCAGCAATTTTTGATCATGGTGAATTATTTGGTCAAAAATATTTTTACTGAGTCTGTTAAATGTAAAAATCAGGTTAGGTATAAGTTAACCAAACTTGAATGGGATGCCTTGCAAACCTTGAGTAAAAGGAAAGAAATAATTTTTAAAACAGCAGATAAAGGTAACAAACTGGTTATGTTATACTATGTGTTACGAGCATTAATATATATAGTGTAGTTGGTATTGAAAGTTATAAAAAAGCCCTTTTGGATTATAAGGAGTTGTTACTAAAGGGGAATAGATTAGGATATTTCACAAAGGATGATATTGACAAAAAATTTATTATAGAAGGCTGCGAAATGACAACTTTCTATTGTTTGCCGAAAATACACAAACATACCACTAATCCCCCAGGTAGGCCAATTGTATCAGCGTGCAAATACTTCTTGAATAAAATTGGTATTTTCTTACATAATTATTTATTGGATGTAGTCAAAAAACAAATGTAATATATCCAAGACTTTTGTTTTTTTTTTGAGTAAAATAAAGAACACCCAATGGGAGGAAGATGTGTTCTGGTTAGTGATTGATGCTGAGTTCATATACTAGTATCAAACATGATTGTGGTATTGAAGCATTAAGATTTGCATTGGGTGATAGTCCCATAGCTATGTATATTGCTGAATTGATTTAATTTAGTTTGAAACATAATTTTTTTGAGTTCAATGGCACGCCATGGGTGCTCCTTTCGCACCCATGTATGCCAACATCATGACAGGCCTTTTCGAGTATGAATATTTATATAAGAATACATTTTTCAACATACATGTTTGCCAATATTATAGATACATAGATGATCTTATATTTTTATGTAAGGGAGGTAAAAATGAGGTTGATAATTTTGTAGATGGAATAAATAACAACAGATTTGGCTTGACATTTGAAATCTCAGCTTGTGATGAGCAAGTAGTGTTTTTGGATCTGTGTTTAGCAGGGATTAGTGGTGGTGGCATATCTACTACAATACAGAGGAAGTTTGGAGATACTAGTAATTTTCTCCATGGTACCGGTTTCCATCCATCTCATCTTCTCAAATCACTTCCATATGGAGAATTCATGAGAATCAAATGTCTATGTAACAATGAGATTAATCTGGAAAAAGAATATAATAAAACATTAGAGATGTTTGTCTCAGTTGGATATAAAGAAAGTGTTGTGAAGGGGGCACTTTGTAAGGTTAAGCATGAGAATACTAGGAAGAAAAATAATAATTTGGGTCGAAATAATATTGATTGTATAAAAGAAGAAAAGAAAATGTATATGGTCATGACGTATGATTTATTGAGTGATAAAGTGGTTCCAATTATAAAACAATATTGAGGCTATCTCTTGAAATTTAGAGAATTTGCTGGTTTATGTACTACCCCAGTTTTTTTCATTTAGGCAGGGACGTAGGATTAAAGATAGACTTGTACATAGTAAATTTAAAATTCCATGTTCTAGCATTTATAAGGTTCCATATTTGAAAGGCACATATCCCTGTGAGAAATGTATCTTGTGTAAATACATGGTATAAACTTTTCTATATATTAATGGTGGCAACTTCAATGTATTAGGTAACTTCTGTTGTAACACAGAATGTATTCTATATGCACTGCAGTGCCCATGTAATGAGTTTTATATAGGGGAGACCAAGAAAGCTTTCAAGCTCCGTCTTCAAGAACATGTTAGGGATATAAAAATCGAAAACATGAAAGCCGTCTTGCACAACATCTTTTAAAATATCATAATGGGGACCCTATGGGTTTGCAAGGTCCTGTTTTAGAAAAACTAGAAAAGAGTGAATATTATGATATTAAAAGCAAGATTCTATACAAGGAAGCTTTGCTTATTTTGAAGTTTGGTAATTTAAGTCCTGAGGGGATGAATACATCCTGTAATTGGAACGTTTTAGTTTAATAATTTAATTGAAAGATAAGTTAAATAGTTAATTGTTTTATTGGCTGTGACTTTTTATCGTATAAAAGGTGTGGTTGAGTAATGAGTTTTGTATTCCATTGGAGGCAGTATTTGCCGAGATGCTAGAATTTATTAAATTCTTTTGTGAACACTGGACTGTCGTATTCATTTTTTGCAGTACTTGGATCATGGCATTGTTTTTGGTTACATAATAATGTCTGCTTTATTTAGAATGGCATTACACATTTAGGTGAAAATGTTGTGAGAAGAAAGAAACTTCATGTGGGTCACATACAATCCACAGGGGATCATTAATGAAACTAGTCTGTTGAACCTAACATACCTAACAACTCTCTGAAAGATGTGCAACTTAGCCTGCAGCTCGTTGACCTCTGAATTAATTATGTGCATTAGGCCAACGTGCTTGCCATAAATTTCCTAAAGTATTTTATACATTTAAATACTTAATGAGTCTTATTAGAAGGCAGAATGTTATAAAAAGCATCCCGTGCATGTTCTGGACTTCTACCTTGAGCTGTGCTAGACCAGCAAGTCTTAACTAGGATGCTTCTAATTTTCTCATAACTGATGTTATCAAAGACCTTAACTAGTGAAAATTCTGAATATTTGGCACTCTGAAAGATGTGCAGTTTAGCCTGCAGCTTGTTTAACTCAGAATTAATTTTGTGCAGTAGGCTAATATTGTATGTTTGTGAGTGTGGATGCTTTACTTCCCCTATACAAAAAATATAGCCTTTAACAAAATCACCTATATGTCTCTTTATGTGCATAACATGTGGTTCCTCCAGAGTGCTTGCCATGAATTTCCTAAATTATTTTTATTCATTTAAATATTTAATGAGCCTTATTAGAAGGCAGAATATTATAAAAAGCATCCCATGCCTGTTCTGGACTTCTACCTTAAACTGTGTTAGACCAGCAAGTCTTAACTAGGATTCTTCTGATTTTCTCATAACTGGTGTTATCAAGGACCTTAACTAGTTAAAATTCTGAATATATGGCAGCGTTTATTTCAAAGAACACATGGTCATGGCTGGATGTAAACAGAAGAGAGTTCCCTGTGATATTATTCTAGAAACCAGGATAACTGCAGGATACTACATGTAAAATATTTTCTTTTTCAATTAGTAGAGTAGCCATCTGTGCAAAGCTGTTGCTATCCATCAAACAGAGTAATGTCAGCCCAGAGGCAGAAGAGCAGTGATTACTTACCCAGCCCAAAAACAACTGGTTGAAATTGTCTAAGCTAATGTTGCCTATCTGGAGCTTGAAAAAACACAGGTCCAACAAAAAAGTTTGTGTTTAACATGCACTAAGGTGGATGATAGCAAGCAATTAACTGGACCTTGATGTTTAGGGCTAGTCTCTGCATGGTTTCAAAATCAAGGCCATCTTACATGGGCCACTTTTTATTTAGTTAGTGTAGCTTCTTTACGTTTTAGGTAGTTACAGCTCACTACAAAATGATCCAGCTTGCGACATTTCTTTTTAGTAGGTGAAAGCATATTTCTAAGATAAAACACTGATGCATAAGCTGGTTATGGAAATAATATTCCTTTCTGGTTATATAAGCTACAAGCGATGAAGATGGGATAATGTCACTGAATATGTCTGTTATTATACTCCATGAACATATTAAGTATGACAACATAGTATATACTGAATCATTGTAAACATTGCACTTGCACAGAATCATTGCAAACCACGTTGAGCTTATTGTAAATCATTACCAGCTCATGCCTACAGTCAGTAATTGTGGAGATTTTGCAGTTTTACCTTTGTCAAAGAGGAAATATAAACTATAGTAGTATGTCTACTGCTTTTATTCCTAATAAAAGACATCAGCATTAAATCACAGTATTTCTTCTGATGCTGAACCAGACTAGTAGTGCTGAAACCATATGTTCACCTATAGCTACTACAGTCTTATTTGAAGGGCATGTACTACTAATAGCACCATTATTAGTACATTTACATATACTGATGTTTCGCTTATGACTATTGTTGCAGTAACCATACCAGCAATGTGTGTAGCTACTGTTACTAAAAGAGACTACAGTACCAGAAAAAGAGACTGTGGGAGGTTAACCCTGCTTCTCTATGCATAATAAGTCAATGTGATGTACCTTACTGATGTGATACCTATACATCATGGATTTCAGGCCAGTATAGTCCATCTGCTTATGTTTCATATCTGGAATTGCCATGTATGAATAACATTTGTTGGTGGATAATGTACTACAATTTCTACACCATAACATTGTACCTTCTGTCATTCTGTTGTCACCTTTGTTATTCAGACCCTTAAGATCATAGGCTGAAGAATATGAGGTAATAGATGGAAATTAAGAATAGTGACACATCTAATAATTAAAGACAAATATTTTCCCAAAACAGTTAACAGCTGTTAAGGTACATTCGAATGACCATAGTTTAAATATAAATTCCCATACCTAAAGATACAGATGAAATATATTTAGTAAGCTGTATTAAGATGCTTACAACACTACTGGCAAGCCAAATGTTAATCACAGCACTAGTATTGTGTAATCAGCACATAGCTGCTGTCCATCAACACCTGTTAACACAAGCGGATAATCTAATCCGAGTGATTCCAGCGTAAATGCCTGTACTAGCAGCTAAAGCAGCGAGTATTTTCTTGTAATTATAGTTTGAGCCGTGCATCCAGGAGCAAGTTAATATAATACAAATATATGTTTTATGTACTAGAAGTCAAAAATAACCAGAAATAAATATATAGTCTGCACTACCCAACAGCCGTACTGATATCAGATGGTGGAAGCACTAGTTGTTGTAAACTAGATAAACAATGCCAAACTATTCAAAGAAAATACATTATATTTGATATTATTTTGACTGTAAGAAATCACTGCTGCTAACAGGTAGTTACATGAAGTCTAATGCAGGTTGCTGTTCGTAAACTGTCATAACTACTAACACAGTTTTGTTTCTATATGAGAATAAGGTTTGCCATCACGTTCATACTAATGTATTACAGTTAATCGAGACACAGACAATGTTTCCAAATGTTGTGCACAATTTAGCTAACCAAAAGCACATTTCCTGTTCTTATACAAATGGAGAAACAAACTGAACAAAGATTGTGTTGTGGCATTCTGTGTTCATCAGTTATGTCTCTTAAATAAATCCTTGAATGTGATCTACAGCTCTTCAGCATGCCAGTCATACATGTCATGACTGAAAGTTAACTTACTAGTTTTTTGTGATGATGTAGTGCTTCTGAGCTTGAAGACCCTACCAACCTCTAAAACTATACATAATTAGAATCACAAGTGAGATAGGCAGTACAGTGGTTATCACCCACTGATAAGGACATAGTCACCAAAGCAGTCAATTCGTATTGTAGCCCAAACATCACAGAGCAGTGTATCCCAATTAATGCTCATCGTAGAGGTCTGCACTGTGAGGGTCACATTACTACATTTTTGACTACAAGAACCAAACTGTTGAATGTTACTTCCCAGTGAAAGTCACACTGCAGTGTGTTATAACATTGAAAGGCCCAATACAATTTTTTTAATTACTTGCCATACCTCATTAGGAGCCAGACTGCTACATACCTCAGTCTAATGGGTGAAGCTACCTTGTATTTCACTCCAGTGAGAGCAGTGCTGTGGGCGATCATGTGTCAGTTTGAAACAGATTACAAAGTAGCATGCTAGGGTTAGCCATATTGTAGTATATTACATGAGAGCAGTGCTGTGGACGATCATGTGTCAGTTTGAAACAGATTACAAAGTAGCATGCTAGGGTTAGCCATACTGCAGTATGTCACATGAGAGCAGTGCTGTAGACCATCATGTGTCAGTTTGAAACATATTACAAAGTAGCATGCTAGAGTTAGCCATACTGCAGTATGTCAAATGAGAGTAGAAGCTACTCGGGATTGCTTCTCACTTGTGGGAATTGTACTGTTGTATACTATTGAGTGTCCTACAAAGCTTGTAGCAACATTATTAAATATCCCAAACCAAAGAAAGTCACACTACCAAATGGCCCTCAAGAGTGTGGGATACATTAGGTATATGATTTAACAGGAATAACATTGCCAGATGTGATATCAGCATTCTATCTCAGTGACAGTCATTCCACTAAGTGACTTCACCACTAAGTATTAAGTGGTTTCTTTTGAGTGTCCTAAGTATCATATTCTTCTCTGTCACATATCAGTAAGTGTCCTATTGATACACACCGCATGCCGATAACATTATAGTGGTCAAGTATTACATTATGGTTCCTCTTTTAATAAGTAAAATGAGGACTGCCAAGTTTAGGTATGCAGCATATTTCCTCAAAACTGCAAAGCGCTTGCTATTGTCTTTTGTACAACATTTTTCTAATGCCATATCACCCTTTTGGATGGTAATGCCTAGAAATGCTATACTTTTTCTTTGTCCTCTTGCTGTATGTATACAATAAAATAGGTAGTTTTCCTTGGGAGCTTGAGCAGTTTTTCCTTTGCCATTTATCTCTCTTTAGTGGGATCAGGTTTGTATTGTAGGAATAGGACAGTGAATACCATGTTGCATGGTTTGCTATTCTTCTTATGTGTCCTAGCACCTCTCCCCCATGATGTTAACAGAAAGGTCATCGAGGATACCTTACGCATGAATACAGCAATAGCCAGCATATAAACAACAGCAACATTTTCATAGCTGGTCACTAAACTGTGTGTTCCTGCGAAGTGTTCCACACTTTATCCTGGGACAGTGTAGATGTTGTCTAGTAAATGGTTAGCCTTGCTAGTGTAGTTTAAGAGTTCACATCCTCTTGTACTTTTGATACCTTTCCAGCCCAAGTGGTTATGAGCTTCTCCCGTATGTTGAATACTTCTGAGAAGCAGCATACAGAAGTATCTACACTAATATGAACTCTGTGTTGGCTGATGCAACTGTTATCTTTAAGTTTGGTTTTCTTGTTAAAGTTGTTGAGTTATTTAAGTTGTTTAGATTTTATGTCAAAATATAACTCCTTCGGTTTATTTGGTGATGGATCTCATAAAAAAATACAGCACTTGTATCAGTGCAAGGTGGAAGAAATAAAGAAAATAACAACTACCAGTTCTTTTGAGTACCTACTTTGTGAAACTCCTATGCTGGGATGATTGTTGTGAAAGACCTACACATTTTTATTGTCCACTGACATTATAAATAAAGGCAGAAAAAGAGCCACGCTTCTTTTTGCCTATGGAACCAAAACCTATAGTTTATTGAAACACCTTCTGTTGCTTACTAAACACAGAGAAGAAACATGCATGCAGTGGAGAGCTGGTTACATAGTAATTGTAATCACAAACCTAGTAAGATACTAGACAGAGATAAGTGTCATTTTCATTTTGGAAAGCTTACTGGATCCATGAAAGTGATTTACACTCATGAATCTCTTGCATATTTGTAAGTCAAAGAGTACCAGAACTGCAAGGTCTAGGGACTTGAATTTTGTCTGTGACTTAAACAGAACATACTGGAGAGACAGGTATGGATCCCAGAGACTGCCCTTCCTGTGGAACAGGCTTCCCATTTATGTGAAGCTGGGTTAGTTTGTCTATTACCCAGTTTAAGCACAACCTAGACCAGTGGATGAGGAATAGTAAAATTACACCAGGCCTGGCACCCATGTCCCTTATGGATAGAGGTAACTTATAAATGCCTGACCCTCAATGTCAATTTAAATACAGGACATCATTATTCTTTTGGGAAAATTGTCTAGGCTTAGAAAGCCCCCCCCCCCCCAGGTCATTAGCCTAGTAACAATCTATGAATTCAAGTATAGTGAAATGAGAAGGTTAGCCCAGGAGGAACATTTCAGAAAATTCTGATAGACAGGACTGCATGTGGAATAAAGAATGAGGCATACAGAGATTGCCATACTGTACAAGAAGCTTGAATTGTGAAAATAACTGTTGAAAATAACTTAAATATTGCTTGTGCTTTGAAAGCAACTAATAAATGTACAAGATTTAAGCAGTTGGCAGGAGCCTGTAACCAAATAGAAACAACATGATAGTAGTAAGTATGGTCCTAAGACGGACTGAAACAAAGCTAAAGCCTGTTACAGGTGTGTGAATAAATACAGCACAGCTTATCATTGTAAATTTGAGCCAGAAAATGTTTTGCTTGTGGTAGAATTAGGCGCAAAACAAGAGTTTTCTTTCAATTCTTTGATTGTAGTTTCAGGAAAGCTAAATGATTGGCACTTTCATCTTTCTCTAATTTTGTGAGACCTCACAATTGGTGTATATAATAGCATGTATAAGTTTGGGGGGGGAGGTGTAGAGGGCCCATCTCCTTATTGTGGATTTGTCGTCTTACAATAACATGTCTCTGAGGCTCGATAAAAGGAGTTTCATCAAATGTTTTTGATTTTTTTAATATTTGGGAAAATGCTGTAGATGAATCAACATTTATACCATTGTAAAGAATTGTACAACTAAAAAGAAATATTTACAAAGTCTGCATTAAGAGATGAAAGGAGGAACTGACTACTTACATGTTTTTGGTTTGGAGGGACTGACCCAAGATCCTGGAATGTAAGATCACATCCTCATCTCGAACTAAACTGAACCTGCCAAAAAAAGTAATTAGTTCATGGTAGAAGTGAAGATAGGTTTACCTGTTATTAACTGGGCAAGTAAACTGATCCTTTTCATTCCATTTACAACTATGCCCATGCCCACAAAGACAAGGCTATGTACAACATTTATAGGGATGGTTTAATGTAGTTAATCAGCCAGACAGTTTTTGGGAGGTGTAAGGAAACTGTAGTGCTCAGGGAAAACTTTCATAGGCACAGGAAAGCCATGCAGAACTCTACAGAGAGACTGAAACACGGATTGAACCATGGACTGTAGTTCTGTTGGATAAAGCTCTTATGACTTCTGCAACCATGCTGCCTAGATTAAAAGTAGACACTGGAAGTAATGTAACACTTACACATTATAAGGGATCCAGCTCCATCAGTATAGATGGATAAAGCCCTGACTACAATGCAGGAGACTTTAGTTTGATTAGCAGCTTGGGTGCCTGCCTGGGGGTGCACATTCCCATGGCTGAATCCAAGAAGACTGGATATCCCATAGGAGCACTGGCTTCAAGGTTGAAGGGCTGTCTTGAGAGGTTATCTCATTTGTGGAAATGGCTGACACACCCTTTCTGATACTCATTGCATGCCAAACCCTGAAACTGATACTGGACATGAGCAACAGGGTTAGAGCTGGAAGATGTAAAAGCCTAACCACCCTGATGGCTGCCTGAATGATGGCCTTTTTCTGTTGGTTCTCACCCTGCTATATGTTAAACACATGGTCCTGTTGGATAAGACAGGGTCTGATTGTTGGCAGACAATAGGGGCAAAAAAGCATGAATTAACAGAATATTAGTGTTATTAGTAATTTAGTTTTGGAACCTATTGATCTTTTATAGAAAACGTTTGCATGGGAAAATGTATACAGCAGAAGTTGTTAATGTGAAAGCTACTCTTACTGTACAAAAAGAAATATAACAATGGAAGGCCCCAGATCCAGTTTACCTGGGAGAAGTTTGCTAAATAAAATTCATCTAGACTGAAAAATATTAAAACATATGTTTTCTGAAAGTAAAGACTTAGCTAGACATGCTTAAAGAAGAAATGTGCCTGTTAAAATTAAGTCTCAGTTTTTATTTATTTCCCAGCAGATCAGCAAAATGAAACTAGAAACTCCAAGACAAAGTCCACGGCAGCAGATACAGGACAGCAACCAAATCTTTTTAACTCTAAGACCACTTTATTTGCGGAAAAATAATAATAAAATGATGAAATAAGTTAATAATATAGTTGAATAGCAACAATAAATCAGCAGTAAATCAAGCACTTTTGTCTCTGTTCATTCAGAGACTTTTTCAAGATAAAGCACAGTCAACAGTCCCTTTTTAAAATAGTAAAAGACAACCCCCTAATTACTCTCCACCAATAAAATACATTCATCAATTAGAATCTCATAAATTATTCAACAGCTGGATAATTCTTGTTTTAATGGTATAGAAAATGCATAAAAGATAAATAACACTCTCATTATAAACCATAAAATGCATAATATGTTGCAATAAAAACATTCACCATCCAAACATTTAAAATAAACTGTATGTATATGTATATACACATACACACATCTCTTTTTATCTATTTATCTATCTAGTGCCTTCAATTTGAGAAAACATGCTAAAGACAGGGCATCATTTATACCTGGCCAACTTGTTGCATTCATTCTACTTTGCCATATAGTCTCCTACTTTTTCTAATTGGAGTGTCCATGGGCCATCATTGGGTCAATTTCAAGTCCGTCCAGAATCATAAACTTAAAAATATGGTCAGGGAAATTATTACAGTGTTTTGCAAGGGCATTCGTCTCTATTTTTCAACTTTATATCTCTAAGGTGTTCGTAAATTCTACTTTTAAGCTTCCTTTCAGTTTTTCCAATTTTCCGTAAGGAAACTTATTCTAATAGCTTCCTGCACTTTAACAGTGCTCACCCCTACAAACAGAAAAAGGCCGTCATAAAGGAGCAATTTGTAAGAGCTGCCCACATGATTACTTGTTTTGAAATATTCCTTGGAGAATGTGAATTACTGAAAGAAATGTTTGTTAAAAGGGGTTATCCTACTATTTTAGTGAATGAGTTACTTATTGAAGTAGTAAATAAAAGAGAAAGAGGACACATTAAAGCCATCCTTAACAAGGATATAAATGAACCACATTTACTTATAGGGATGGACGACCTTAATGGATATACAGAGAGAGATGAACTTGAGGAATTAACTGAGACCATAGGGGTAAGTGATGCTAGAGTGGTAGATGCTATGGCCTATTATTGGTCCAGGAAGGAGAGTGTGGAGGTGGAAATTGAGACTGTAGGAGTAGCATGCTCCAGGTCAGCATTGGTTGCAGCCTATAATAGGTCCAGTAAAATGATTGCAGACATCGTACATAAGAATTGGGCTATTGTTAGATCATGCAATGATGTTCGAGAATGGGTGGGTGAAAAAACGAACATAGTATACAGGAGGGGCAAACCCTGAAGAATATTCTTGAAGCAAAAATTAAGAAACCTATAGTAGGCTATATGAAAAAAATGTGGGTCATGCACAATGTGTACACACGTTTTAGAGGGACCCTCCTGTGTAATAAATGGGACTATGATAAAGATAAAAAAAGAAAGGTTCGTGCCCGACTGAGAGAGTGGTATATTGTGCTTTGTGCATGAAATGCCCAGCATAATACATTGGAAAAACTGTAAGGAAGCTTAAAAGTAGAATTTGCAAACACTTTAGAGATAGAAGGTTGAAAAAAAGAGACAAATGCCCTTGCAAAACACTGCAATGATTCCCCTGACCATACTTTTAAGTTTATGATTCTGGACGGACTTGAAATTGACCCATGGGGTGGTCCATGGACACTCCAATTAAAAAAAACTGGAGGCTATATGGCAAATTAGAAAGAATGCAACAAGTTGGCCAGGTATAAATAATGCCCTGTCTTTAGCATGTTTTCTCAAATTGAAGGTACTAGATAGAGAAATAGATAAAAAGAGAAGTGTGTATGTGTATATACATATACATACAGTTTATTTTAAATGTTTGGATGGTGAATGTTTTTATTGCAACATATGCATTTTATGGTTTATAATGAAAGTGTTATTTATCTTTTATACAGTTTCTATACCTTTAAAACAAGAACTATCCAGCTGTTGATTAATTTATGAGATTCTAATTGATGGATGTATTTTATTGGTGGAGAGTAATTAGGGGGTTGTCTTTTACTAATTTAAAAAGGGACTGTTGACTGTGTGCTTTATCTTGAAAAAGTCTCTGAATGAACAGAGATAAAAGCACTTGATTTATTGCTGCTATTCAGCTATTTTATTAACTTATTTCATCATTTTATTATTATGTTTCTGCAAATAAAGTGCTCTTAGAGTTAAAAGATTTGGTTGCTGTCCTGTATCTGCTGATGTGGACTTTGTCTTGGATTTCCCAGCAGATGCCACACCTAGATTTTCTCAGATCCACATCTATCCCTTTTACTATGTGTACTAAAGTAGAAGAAGAAATAAACAAACTGTTAAAAATAGTCTGTATAACATTCACAAAAAAAACCCCAAACTGACAGATTTCAACATACATGATAAGGTTTTGCTGATAGAGCTTATGAACAGTGCACCAATCTACATTTTGCATGTTAAAACACTATACTTATGAAGATGTAACTTTTTCACAAGTGCATACATATGTGCTAAAATGGCCTAAATATGTAACTAAAACTAAATCTTTATCATGCTGTTACGAACAACTAAGTGTCAATGATGGTTTACATTGCAGATCCTGGGTCAGTCCATACAGAAAATCCTTCATAAATACTTAAAATATTGCATTGTGCTCATCCTGGAGTTTCCAGATTGGAAGGTTTAGAGAGATCATATGTATAGTGTCGTAGGATAGATTTGTAGGGGAAAAAGGAACTAAAACTGAAATTTGACAAGTTTCCACAGTCATATTCAATTAAACTGAGGGTGTGTATTGAACACAAAATGCAAAATTTGATATAACATTTGAAACGGGAAACCCTTTGTTCATTGTTTATTTAGCTGAAAATGTTCCAGATATAACTTTGCAGAGATAACTGGGAGGCTCTTAGTAAAGGTTTGGTAATTAAACTAATCTAATGTCCTTCTTAGAAGCATGTATATTGTTAACACTGTATTTCAGCTAGGTTAAGTAACCATTTAATGTACTACATCTAGTAAATCCAGACCTCATCTGTCCCCGAGTGGAGTTGAAATTCATTTAAATGCAGCTTACAAACATACTACATAAATAAATAAAACAGTAAGTTCTGAGAAATTGATCTGTTGTCTAACACCATTCGCATTTTGCAGGCTCATTATTCAAGGCCATGTCTCAGAGATATTTCTGCTTATTATACTGACATATTTTTCTTCTTTCCCACAGGTGGCTGCTAAAGAGGCAAAAGTGAAACATTTGGACATAGAATCCCCCCAGTCAGAGGAAGCAGCAAAAGCTGTCGTTCCTGCTGGTGCTGCTGAGAGGGCACTGCCCTGCCCATTTTTGGTGCTGTCTTTACATATTGCATTATGTTTGCTATGTGTCGTGTAATCATATCATTCCGGAATGTGCAGTCATCAGCCATTACAAGTTCAGAGCTCGTCTTGTGTTCAGACGATCCGTACCCTGTACATCACAGTGATCTGGGAATATAAAATGCAGCTATATTCTGCTTCTGTTTTTCAGTATAGATGCACAAGACACTGCCACTATATTATTCTGACAGCAGCTTACATCACAGTTTTGTTCCAGTCATGTATGTAAAGCCCAAAACAGACAAAATAGGACAAATGGGCAGCTAGACGTGCAATAAGTGTTGAAAAGTATACTCTTACTATTCAGAAACAGAACTGCACTTGCTTTAATGATAAATATTAATGTATCGCTTTTTTTATTTGCATATAATTCTACTCTTTCTGCTACTGAGCTGACAGAAAGATGATAGGGTCATTAATCTATCCCTAAAAAGTCCAGGTGAGTTATAAACTGTTGTGTGTTCCTCCTGGGGATAGTAGTCCTGAATCTAGGATGTAGACCATGTCTACAACTCTCAGCTAAAAACCTTCACTGGTTGCATCAGTTTTTTTTTCTCAGCTGTCCATTATATGTTACTTCAAGAAAGGATCTTCTGTTACAATGGTGTCTGTGGACTACAAAAGAGCTGTTGTGCTAAAGTTGGCCTCTTTCTTCTACACTTTGCGCACTTCTCCATAACCTGTGCACATGTTTAGTGGTGTGTTTCTGTCATATGATCTGCTCCTTTTGGCACAGATTTAAATACATAATTCAATCTACATATGTTTATGTTTGCAGAAAATTTTCATTCCTTGAACTGTGGACATAAAACAGGAAAATTGCACCTAGATCTTTTTTTGTCCTTTAAGCATCTCAGTTGATGAAGCTTTAACTGTCATAGACCATAGGAGCCACAGGAGAGCAAAAGAAACAAACAAAAAAAGCTCTGAGTTGGCAGTATGGTGGAGATATTTTGTTAATAAGGATCCTGATTTTAAAGTTGACGACATAAGAAGTACAAATGTACCTCCTTTGCCTTACGCTGCTTAATAGTTCTTCTCAGTGGCACACAGCACTAATGGAAGTTGGAGTAAAAGCAGTGGATGTTATTTCCTGTTTTTTTTTTTTTTTTAAGTTCGTTGTAGACATTCTGAAAACAATTTCTGCAACTAACATTGTAGTCTCTGTTTCAGTGATTTGCATTAAAATTTGTAGTGAATATTGCAGATTGTTAGATTTGTGCAATAGTCCATCAACAGCTATCTTTATTTGGGGCCAGTGTATGAGTGAAGTGGAGTGAAATCAAATAGAAAATCTAGTTTACAACTTGAGGTTGTTGTTGTAACTTTGTAATTTGTCGCATTTGGTAATGTTTTTCTTAATGTGAGCTAATCTTGGGAAGGGGAAAATTATGTCTAATCCTTCATGTATACACATATTTTGTCAGTGTACTATTACCTTGCCATGTAGTATTCCGTGACATCTCTGTGAAATAAATGGCTTTTGGACTTCTTAGTGTTCGATTAGTACACAGAACTGGTGTCATATACCTTTTTTGTCAGGGGCAGACATCTACAACTGTCTCTTTGGTTATAAGCAGAACAACTCATGACAAAATTCAGTCCAGTCTATTCAGAGTGTAAAGTATGTGAACAAGAAAAAAATCTTTTTTATTTTCTGGCTATTTTGCTTTTGATTGGGTCACTACATTAGGCCTCATAATTCTCCATCTTCTCTTGTTCCCCCGGCCCTGGCATATGGATGTTTGTTTTCCCATTCTTCCAAAACTGCGGCCTGTGTATATGCCACTCATTGTACTGCATGTGCTGGAGCTACTTTCTTTCTCTTCTTCCTGTTGCCTTAGATTTGTAACTTCCTACTTGTACAGTGTAGGGCGCCTTCACTATACAGTAAAAGAGAAGGAAAATAGTGTAACGTAGCAAACATGGCACTCAGCCGAGGAGGTAAACTGCAAGAACGTCACCTAAATGGAGAAATGCATGCCAGAGGATCACAGATCGCTTCTGTCATTTTAACCTTCACCTAATTTTACAGATTTTACATTCACTTAGACTAAGTGGCTAATCTTTTTAAGGGAATTGACTCATTCTAATCTTTTTTAGGGGAAATGACTCATTCTACAGAGCCAACAAACAAAACGCCTAATAGCTCTTTGGAAATGTATTGCACAAATGCTTGTAGTTTGCTTAGTCAACTGCGTGAACTTCATCTCATTATAACTTTTAACAAATACAAACTACAAATTATTAGAGAATCATAGGTTCATAGGTTCATAGGTGTGTACTAGGCTAATGGCCCTGGAACCTGTACAAGTCTAGCCCAAAAAAATTGCCCAGGCACCGTGAAACCCAATGTTAGTTCACAGTGCCCCTATCCAATAAGGCAACTGGAATGATCCCTGGAGTGAACTTTCTGTTACCCATCCACTCATCAAGATTTCTCTTGAAGAGGGCCAGTGAAGTGCTGTGCTTGACATCAATGGGTAGCTTATTCCAGAGTATGGGCAGTCTTTGAGACATGATCCTGTCCCTCCAGCATGTTCTATTAATTGTGGTAATGAGGTTGTGATCTCTGGACCATGTGGCGTGGGGTGATTGGGATTTCTTTAGATGTAGCATTTCAAACAGGGCTGGGGTCAAGCAGAGATCACCTCTAAGTAGATGATAAGAGACTGAGAACAGCTGAACTTTCTTGAGTCTGTCCATGTAGGACACGTGTTTAAGGCCTAGGATCCTTTTTATGAGGTACTTTTGTGGCCTCTCCAGCTCTTGTAGGTGTCTGGTCAGGTACATGCCAAATGGGGCATTATATTCTATGACTGGACTAATGAGGGATGAGTAGAGAGAGATGATGACCTCTTTCTTCCTGGATGCGAAACCTTTGGTTATAAGATGTGCCACGTAGAAAGGCTTTCTGACCACAGTGGCAATGTGGTGATCGAAGGTGAGGTGGCTCTCGAACTGGGTGCCCAGATCTTTTATGGCCCCTTCAGTGTTCAGTATGCTCCCATCAACGTGGTATTTCATGGGAATTTAGTTTTTTCCAAAGGGGATGATAATGCATTTTTTGGCATTAAGCTTCAGGCCGTGGTTCCGACACCAGTCATTGGTCTCAGAGAGGCCCTTTTGTAGGATGAGTACATCACTTAGGGAGTTGATAATGACTCCAAGCTTGTAGTCATAGGTTCACAGGTTCATAGGTGTGTACTAGGCTAATGTCCCTGGAACCTTTACAAGCCTAGCCCATAGGATTACCCTGGCATTGTGCCACCTGACCTTACTTCCTAGAGCCACTATCGAGTAAAGCCACTGGAGTGATCCCTGGGGTGAATTTTCTATTTCCCTTCCACTCATCAAGATTTCTCTTGAAGCGGGTCTGTGAGGTGCTCTGCTTGACATGTATGGGAAGTCTGTTCCAGAGCATGGGCAGTCTTTGGGTTATGAACCTGTCCCTCCAGCATGTTCTGTTGATTGTGGTAATGAGCTTGAGGTCTTTGGAGCGTGCGGTGCAGAGGGATTGGGATTTCTTGGTTCTGACACCAGTCATTGGTCTCAGTGAGGCTATTCTGTAGGATGTCAACATCACTTGGGGAGTTAATAATAGCTCCCAACTTGCAATCATCTGTGAACTTTGTCAGCCAGAGTCCCTTCGTGTTGGCCTTAACTTCATAGAAGTAGATACCAAACAGGAGAGGACCCAGGACTGAACCCTGTGGGACTCCACTCATGAGTAATCGGCAGTCTGACTTGGAGTCAGCTACTTTCACACTGTGGGTTCTATCTGGGAGCCAGTTTACAACCCGCCTAGTGATATAGGGGTTGATGCCAAGCTTAGTGAGTTTTTCTATGATTCTTGAGTGGGGAATGGTATCAACAGCCTTGGCCAGATCAAGGTAGGCTGTATGAACCACCTTGCCTTCATCCACAGCTCTGGTGACTGACTTAAAGAAGTTGACCAAGTTGAGCAGGCATGATCTACCCTTTATAAAACCAAACTGTGTGGGATCCAGAGTTTGGAGATTCCCTATATCCTTATTTATTAGGTCCATGATGATGCGTTCCATAGATTTGCATATCAGGTTAATGGGGCGATAGTTCCCAGGGTTTGTAGTCACTCCTCCTTTGTGGAGAGGGATGACTGTAGCAGTGCATCATTCGATAGTGACAAAGCCTGAGGTGTAGCTATAGTTGAACAGGGCACACAAGTGAGGTGCCAGTTCATTCTGTAGTTCATGTAGAACACAACCAGGGATATTATCAGGTTTCACAGAAGCTGTATTCTTGCCCTTGATCAGTGCTGTTTTAACCTGTCATAGAAGCTGTATCATTGCCCTAGATCAGTGCTGTTTTAACCTGTGCAGCAGTAATACATGGTGCCTGGCAATCTACTGGTATTGTGACTGGTCCTTTGGGGGGAGGGGTAAAGTTGTCACTGAATATGTCTGCCAGTAGTGTGCGCATCCTT
This sequence comes from Protopterus annectens, assembly GCF_019279795.1. NCBI lineage: Eukaryota > Metazoa > Chordata > Ceratodontiformes > Protopteridae > Protopterus > Protopterus annectens. Next base: position 1,820,326,540 of record NC_056733.1, on the reverse strand, counting down.
TATGAATATGGAGACACCACTGCCTTTGGAGCGTCGGTTTAAGCTTCAGTCTAAGTTCTGGGTCCGAAAGGTGTGGAATGAGTTATAGCCTGGTAGTGCAGGGGTGCTTTCTGCTGCCTTGAACCAGGTCTCTGTTACAGTACAAATGTCGATGTTCTCCATTTTAAGGAGTGCCTCGAGTGAGTGCATTTTGAGATTTAGACTTCGAGCATTGAGCAACATGACCCTCAGATTGCACTTGTTTGTAGCTGTTATGGTGGTAATTTGGTCTTTGGAACACCACCTAAAAAAGCATTATAGGGGTGGCAAGAGCCTTTGCCAGTATCTAGAAGCCCGGGGGTGACAGATGCAGGCCATCTCTGGCAAGGCATCGAGGTCTGTCAATCATGTCATCCCAGGCAGACAGATAATGGATCCCTGTAGAATGACACCAGAAACTTAGCCAGTTGTTGGAATCAATCATTTTCTACTTGTATTGTGGTATCATTCTGGGTGATTGTAGGATGCTGCTCATGGCTAGGGTCATACCCTCCTGGGCTGCATAATCTGAGAGCTCCTCCATGTCTCTTTTCATGTAGTACAGGGAGGTACGTCTCAGGTCGTTAACACCCACATGTACAATGACAGAGTCATATTTGCACCTGTTGTTGAGTGACCTGAGTTCATGCGTTATGGGTTGGAACCTGGCACCTGACAGGCAGCTGACTGTTACTTTCCCCTTATTCAACCTAGTGAGTGGGACATCAGTGTGGCTCACTATTGAGTCACCTATGATAATGTGGTAGATAGGTTACCTAGTACTTACCACTCCCACTGATAAGCTAGAAGGACCCCTCCAGCACAGAAAGACTTGGGGGCTCAGGAGCTTACAAACAGTCCTGGATACAGCAAATCTGTATCTGGACTAGACTCATTACAGGAAAGGGGGGAAACAAGCTTAAAATTTGTTGTTTTTTTTTTTTTTTTTTTTTTTTTTTTAGTTAAGTGGAAAAGGTGGAAAAGGAGAAAGCTGGAAGAGAAGTTAATTCAAGGTTAAGAATCTAAGTGGGTTGGCCTTCACAAATGTTCTCTCTCTGTTAGGTAGAAAGAACTAATGACACTAGACTGGGAGGAGTGTCCCAGATCAAATATACCGTATGGGCGGGCAACTGCAAAGCCAGTATAAGAACAAGACAACAATAGGGAGTGTTACAGAAGTGCAGTTCGATGAAATAAGTGTAAGAAATAACTTATCCTGCTCTTGGAATCTTAAGGAATTTCTGTTTAGTCTCAGTAATAAATCACAATCCACAGCCTGGTAAATACCTCCAAGCACTGGTCCTTTCCTGCTCCGAGTAAACAGGCCTAGCCTAGGCCCCGTGGAAGCAGAACCCCCAGACAGCAGCCCCAGGGAATGCAGAGATCTAAGCAGTGGACTACCTCCACTTCAAAACCAGGGAGTTCTAAGCCACCCCCTTATGATAAGAACTCACAATGACTCACCTCCTCCCAACCTCCCCTCTGCCCACCTTCAGTTGCCCCTAGGAGGAAAACTCTCCTTTCACTCAAGAACCTGGGCCACAATTACCAAGGATCAATGGGTTCTGAACATTGAATCTCAGGGATACAAATTCTCCTTCCACACCCTTCCAACCCCAAAAGGGTTTCCAGATCTACCACCAAATCAGTGGGCAGAGGTTCAAAAGCAAATTCATTCCCTGCTCTCTTTGAGGGCAGTAGAGCACATTCCTGCAGAACAGATAGGCCAAGGCTTCTACTCCAGACTTTTCCTGCTGCCCAGAAAAGAGGGCACCTGGCATCCCATCCTCAAGCTATCCATTCTAAACACCTTCCTGGTGATCCCAAAATTCAAAATGCTCCCCCTCTAGCAGTTGCTACCTATGCTGTCCAAGGATGCTTGGCTAGCCACCCTAGATCTAAAAGAGGCCTACTGCCACATTCCTATCAGGGAATCAGGCAGAAAATATCTCTGCTTCAGGGCAGGATCTCAACACTTTCAGTTCTCTGTGCGTCCCTTTGGCTTATCAACCGCTACCAGAGTTTTCACAAAGTGCCTGGCTCAGGCCATTGCCTTTTGTAGACAAAGAAATATTCAAATTTACCCCTACTTAGATGACTGCCTTATTCAGGCAGACAGCCAGGAAAAGCTGCTCAAGCACATGGCCTTTGTAAAGAACCTACTAACCTCCTTAGGGTACACAATCAATGAAAAGAAATCAAAGCAGGTGCCTACCCAAAGGATAATATTCCTGGATGCAAGTCTGGACACAGCATCCCAGATGGTATACCTTACAACAGAAAAATAAGTTTTCCTGTCAGCCTACTTCTCTAAACTGGCCACCAGGCCCCAGCTTTCTGCAAGGAAAATCCTGCAAGCTCTGGGGTTCATGGTATCTTGCATTCACCTCATTCCATATGCCAGACAGCATATGTGGAAACTTCAATGGTACCTAAAGAGCCTTTGGTGTCAACACTCTCAAGACCTGGAAACTCTTCTACCCATAATTCCTTGCCTCAAAAAGGAATTTCTTTGGTGGGCAACTGCATGCTCCCACAACAAGGTACTGCCCTTTTCCCCACAACCTGCCACCCAGACCCTCACCATAGATGCATCAGACTATGCTTGGGGGGCACACCTGGATGGCAGGTGCATACAGGGCCAATGGAGCTCACAGAAAATCGCCCTACACATCACTCAAAAAGAGATGATGGCTGTGCAGCATGCCTTGATAGTTTTCAAACCTCTTCTCTCTCCAGGGGTTCTCCTGATCAAAACAGACAGCACCACTGTGATGTGGTACATCAACAAGCAGGGAGGGACTGACCCCTACACTCTATGCAGGCTGGCCATGACCCTTTGGCTCACGGCCATTTTCATGCCACTACACCTCTTAGCACAATACTTACCAGGCTCTTTCAGTTCCCTGGCAGACCAATTAAGCAGAAACCTTCTGGACCCACACGAGTAGCAGCTCAACAGAATTACCTTCACCCAAATAACTCAGAAATGGGGAGCCCCAAAGGACGACCTCTTTGCCTCCCACACCAACCATCAGCTCAGCAAATTCTGCACCAGGGAGCATCACTGTATGTCTTGAAAGTGGTTGCCCTGTCCTTCCCCTGGGTCAGCCTCTTGGTCTATGCCTTTCCTCCCCTACCTCTCATCCCCAGGGTACTGCTCAAAATAAGGGAGGAAAAACCAAGGACCATTCTTATAGCTCCAGACTGGCCCTGACAGCACTGGTAACCCTTGTTGGGCAGCCTGTCCACACTGCCTCCATGGCATCTTCCTCAGATTCCAAACCTCCTAACCCAGAGGGAAGGGGAATTCGTGCATCCCCAATTGCAGAAACTTAATTTGGCAACTTGGCTTATTCCCTAACCCCAAACCAATCTACCATCCTCAGTAAACAGGTTATGGATGTTATCCATGAGGCCAGATGCCCTAACACCAGAAAGTCTTATGCAGATAAATGGAAAAGGTTTTGCACCTGGATCCAGGCTAAGGGGACCAATACGGCACAGCCCTCCATCCCTCTCATCCTGGATTACTTAGCTGACCTACTACACAGTGGTATCTCTTTATCCTCTGTTTCTGCTCATTTTCCCCACTGAGCAGCCACTTATCTCACACCCTTTGATCAAACAGTTCCTCAGAGGGGCTAGCAACTTAAGCCCCCCCCCCCCCAGGAGGGCACCAACACTGGCTTGGGACCATAACTTTGTCTTGGAAAAGCTCACCTGCCTCCTTTCAAAACAGCTTCTTCTGCAGAGCTAAAATTTCTCTCCTGGAAGACAGCCTTTCTTCTGGCCATCACTTCAGAAGAGTCTGAGCTACAAGCACTCATGTTCATCTTCCATGTAGACTGGGTATCCCTCAGAACTAACCCTTCCTTCATGCCCAAGGTGGTGTCCAGTGTGGCTCTCAACCAATCCTTTCATTTGCCCACCTTCTTTCCTAATCCCCAGAACAAGGGGGAAATGATTCTTCACTCTCTAGATGTGCACAGACAGCTCTGATACTGTCTGGACAGGACTAAATCCTTCAGAAAGTCTGATCAATTGCTGGTTAGCTTTGCTACAGGGGCAGAAGGCAAAGCCATCTCCAAACAAACTATTTCCAAATGGATACCACACTGCATCCATTTCTGCTACAAGCAGCATGGTAAGCCTCTCCCCAAGGGGGTCAGGACACACTCCACCAGAGCAGCCTCCACCTGTGCAGCTTTCCTCAGAGGAGTCTCCACCAGGGAGGCTGCCACCTGGACATCTGTTCACACTTTCACCAAGCATTACCACCTGCCTCTCTTCTCCAAACCCAGGGCAGGGTTTGCCTCTGCAGTCTTGCAGTGCATCCTAGCCAGCCCCTAGCTTCCTTCATTGCCTCCACCCATTTCCTCAGGTTTGATAATCTATCCAAATGTGATGACTGCAACACTGAAACACTAAGAACATAGTACAGTTGTGTACACTTACCATAAATGTAGATGTTTGAGTGTATTCACTGTTGCAGTCCTGGTTTCCCTCCCTCCATCTCTTTTTTTCTCTTTCTCCTTTTGTTACCATTCTTCCTTGTTGTTCTCCTTTCCTTACAAGGGGCATATTGGTATTTATTTTCCACTGGTGAGGTTTCTTCCACCAGAACCTGGCCTCCTACTTTGCGGGCTCCTGATAGGTTAGGGCAAGAAAAAATGATGTAATAGCATCGGCTGCCTTACTTTATACCACTGACAACCTGACGTTAGTCCTCAAGCGACAGATACCAATGCAGAAATACTAAGTTTCTGGTACCCGGGCCGGCCGGGGGCTACCCTGGCAGGGATAACCCAAATGTGATGACTGCAACAGTGAATACACTCGAACATCTACATTTATGGTAAGTGTACACAACTGGACTTTCTGTGTAACCCCTATAAAACTCTGATTTGACTGGTTCTCAACTTCACTGTCATATTCTATCCAAGCACTCAAATGAAGCAAGTATGTTTTTACATGATAGAAAGACAATTAACCAAGATAATACTTCTCTTAAAAGGTAAGGATTACTGAACTCGTATGGCAGTTGTCAGTCTTTGCAGTATAAGATACATGTAAATAAGAGACAAACTGTATCACTTATTCAATGTCATGAACAATGGTGAATTAGTAACTTTGTCTTGGGCTTGATTATTGGTTCCAATTTGTCCAACTGTTGTTTTACAACATTTAAAATCAGTCAGGCATGGTAGATTCATTACCAAATCTATTCCTGGATAATGGAGCAAGCTTCCTGTACATAAGAGTTTTTACAAAAAGCAGGATTTATGTGCACCAGCAGTTTAACAGTATATTCAGATTTTATGTTGGAGTGGCTAAGAATGTTCCCAGAACTTTGATTTATTAAGGCAGGAGGTAAGAGGGTGTAGGAGAGAGGATAAGTGAAAGAAGAGGTTGAAAAGGAGTTGACCCCAACAAACTTCCCCAGTCCACAAAGCCTTAAATGTTTCTAATGTTTATACTGCCAAATGGTGTTGCAGTGGAAGACCCTTATGTTGAGGGGGCACGGACCTGTGGTGGCAAGGTGGTCAGCGCTGACTGGGGCAGCGAGTCTTCCACACCCTGCAGAGAAGCCTCAATTGGCTGAAGACATCAGTCCATGACCAGCTCTACCACTTCTTCAGCCAAGTCCCAAAGCCCGTAGTCCATGAGGCTTGCCAGGCTGCCTTGTGCCAAGGTGTTTACAGGACTGGTGCCTCTGCCCCAATCCTGGGAGGATGTCCCTGGATGACCAGAAGCTGAACATTCCCTAACCTCAGAGGCACATGGCTGGGCTGCTACTGAGGAATTTGGATCTGTAAAAAAATGAACAGATATGGGATAGAAAAAATAAAGAAGGACAAAGGGTTGTATAATTAAAATAAGAAAAAGAGAGAAAAGGGATGGGATGAAGAAATACACACAAATTCGCATATATTGTTAGATATCATTAAATTTAGTATTATCAGTGAATCTTATTTTTATTAAATCTTTCCTGAAATAAAACAAAATGTACGGGAAGTGCTTAAGCATACATGGGAATAATAACAATGTGGAAACTGCTTATGCATATATGGGAAGAATGAATGTATTGCTATCCTGTCTTGGTGGAATTTACATTTGTATTCTGCTGTTAGTAACATAAGAAATGGTAATACATTTCACATTTCTGCCTGATATAGATTTGGTTGCACTACTGTACTGAAAGCACTTTAGTCCTTATATTACCATTTTTTTATAAATACTGTTGCAACATTCAGTACTGAACAGTTGAAACAGAGTACTACATTTATTACTTGACATTTCTTTTTATTTGGTTGCAGTAATCTTCTCAAAGCACTTTAGGCCTTCTATTACCTCTATGTTGTAATGAAATTAGTTAAAGACAGAGTACTGGAATTTTTATTTGACAATTCTTTATGATTTGGTTGCAATACCTACTGAAAGCATTTTAGACCTTCTATTACTATTCTTTATAAATACTGCTGCAGCTATATATAGTAATGAAATCAATTAAAGACAGAATAATGTTATTTATTACATTATTCATACTTACCAGCACCTTCATCTAATCTTTTGATTCTCCAGCTTTGTTGACTGCAGTGGAGGTAATCTTCTCTTCTGCTACATCGAGAAGACATAAGACCATTGTTGTTTCCCCTAGCTCACCTTTTTTCCTTAACATTTCTGATATGACTACTACTCTGCAAAGCATTTCACTTACAGTTGAATCTGCGTAGTATGTATGTTTACTTCTTTAAATGTCTATTCATATCTGAAATGTCATAGTCTGGCAGTATTTCCTTTAATGCAAGTTAAATAGTTGTTGTTACACTTTTATATGTGTGCATAGCTTGTCTTGTGGGCTGTTATCAGAGATCTTACCAAACATATTTAGTCCAGATTCCACTTTAAACTTTCAAGGTTTGCATACCTAAGTTATAGTTTCATGTAACAGTCTATGAATTTTCTTCAGACAGAAAAAGCTGTACGCACACATAAAACTGCAGCAATTGAAAGACGTTTTCCCTTCCTATTAATTCAGCCTTCAATACATAAAACATATGCACTGTTAAAGATGAAGAAATAAAGTAAATTTGGGCAAATAACACTAAAGGTTCAGTCCAACAAAATGACGAACTGGTGAATAAAAGAAAGTCTGTACCAACAGGCTGTAGTCAAAACACTTTAATAAAACAAATAAAAAGTAATGGTAAGCACTTTCGGGATACAATCCCTTCATCAGACATCATCACAGGATATAGCACAAATATTTAAATACTGGAATAGCCAATCATATTTCAGTAATAGGGTCTACACCCTTTTAACACTGGTTTCATTGGTAACATTCCATTTAGACCTGAGCTGCTATCAGCCCTAAGTTCTATAATCCATTTAATCTCACATATTTCGGTCATATTCACCAAATCACCACCCCTCCCATTCATTTTCACAACTTGTAAGGCTAGGAAAATATATTATTCACATTATTCTTAATGTGTTGATATAATGCATTATGAACATTTTGTGTTCTTATATTTGACTGATGCCACAAAATTCTCTCTTTAAAACGACAATTAATTTTTCCTACATAAAAAGTCATGCAGTCCTTACATTCTGCAAGATAAACAAGGTTCTTGGTTTGACAATCTGCATAAAACTTCATTTAAGATGTACCAGTTACTGGATGTACAAATATATTACCATTCATCATCACTGGACACACTTTACAGTGTCTACATGAAAATGTCCCCCGTCTACCTGGCTGCTTGCTCCTATTGCTAGCCATATTACTCTCATTGCAAAATAAGTCCTTTAAGTTCTTATTACATTAAAGGAAAACGAAGGTTGTAACCAAGTATGTTCTTAAGTTGGTCATCTGTTAGAAGATTTTTCCAATTTATTCGTATAACCTCACATATCCCCCCATAACATTACTGTACTTTAAAATTACACGCTGTTCATTCACCCTATTTTGACTAGCCATTACCCTTCTCTAGTTAGAATACCATGGAGTGGCATTCTCAGTCCTATCCTTTTTATTCATATCAATGACCTGTGTCACCTTTTTGTCATTGTGGCCCCTAAGAGAAAAACAAGTGGCCAGGGAGTCTATCTCCCGTTCAAGTACATCATCTTCAGTACACAGCCTAGATATTCTGTGTGTTTGTCCTTTAATGATGTTTTCAAAAAACATGTCTTGGATGCATACTATTATAAGATAAAAGGTTATCTTTCCAGCATGCTTTCCTAAATATTGATGTCTTTATAACACCTTCAGAATTCACACTCAACCGTACATCTAAAAATTCAATTTCAGACCACAAACAATTTATACTAAACTTCAAAAAGTCAGTAGTTGATTCCAAATATTCAATGAACTTATTTAATTCCATTTGTGTGCCCTTCTATAAAATAAAATCATCATCAACAAATTGTGCATAATACAATATTCTATCTTTCCAGTCAAGTGATGTGTTGAAAATAATAGTTTCTTCCCAATGTGCTAGTACCATGTTGGCATAGGAGTTCGCACACAGTGTACCCATGGCGAATCCTTTTATTTGCTTATAATAATTTCCTTTGTATGTAAAAATTTTATTATTCAGTATTATTTCTATCATCTTCTTTATCACACTTATGGTTCTGCTGTCATAGGGACTGTTACTTTTCAAAAAACATTCTATGGCCTCAAGGCCATATTCATTAGGTATGACTGTGAATAAACTGTTGATGCCTGAGGTCACTAACAAAAATTTTTCTTTTTTACTAGTCATTGACTATTCATATAAATTTTTTAAAAATCACTGTGTGTCTTTTAAAACCTTTGGTATTGCTACTGGGACCTGTTTTAACTTATTTTCAACCCATATCGAAGCATACTCAGTTGCCCATCCTCTTCCCGATACTATGGGTCTGAGGGGAGGGTGTATTAAATCTTTATGTATTTTTGGTAAAGATTTAAACATGGGTATCACTGGAAATTCAATCCATATGAAATTAAAAACTTCATTTAATAAACCACTATGTTTAATTCTATCAAATAGTGCTTTAGAAGGGGATCTGTGTAGAGATATATTTATACTTCCTTTTGCATTATTATGATAACATTATAGATGCATATTTGCAGTTACGTTTCCTCTACCAAATACCTTCAATTATGCAACTTTATTATAGTTTATTTTTATTTAATATGACCAAAACAATTAAAAAAAATACCATAGAACACCTGCCTTCTCTCTGATACCTGATTATCCACTCAGCCAGGTGGTCGGGCCTGCTCTTCTGCAGGTCATAGTACCTGTGTCTGCACTGGTCTCAGGGATGACAAGTGTATTTTCTCCCCAGTCAGATCTAATGCATGCCTAGAGCTTAAATGGGCATGAATCACTCAGAAGGTAGAACATAATTTTGGATTCTTTGCCAGACCAGCTCGGAGTGTGGCCTCATGCCTTTACAGGTGCTGCCATTATTCAAAGTGCCAGTACTAGACTGAAGAAGTTATGAGCAGAGCTGTGGTTCACAGATATACAATCACTCCCTCTGGGCTGTGACATCACCCTAATCAGACCAGTTAACTGGCATGATCATTAGATTTGGTACTGTTATTACTTTTAAGTTTGGTTTGACCAAGAATGTTTTTTCACCTACATGTTTTTTTAAGGAATACATTCACATTTCATTTATATGGTGGATAAAATTCATTAACAAACTCATCAGTCTTTTTATCTTATTTACAATTACTACTGTTGATGTGAATTACTTTTGCTACCTGTTTGGAGAATTACACATGAACATCATTTATACATTCTTCATTCAATATAGCAGCAGTTTTTTTTTTTGGGGGGGGGGGGTGCTTTTTGCAGAAATAAATACCCCTATCAGTATGGATGCTAACCTTTAGTAAATGTTGAATGTGTTTAGGTGATGAGGTATGCCAGATGATGTTAGATGGGAAAGGGTTATACTTCATGATTGTACAAACTCATATGTATATGACTCCATTCTGCCTTTTCTAAACATGATCAGGTTAGAAAATAACTGAGGTTGTCTGCCTCTTTCCATGGCATTCTGGGGATTGATGAGGAATACTGTCACTCTGCCACTAACTCCAGTACGTCTGCCTGAACCTGAGACCACGTTCACAACTAGTCAAGAACTAGATAAGTTGCCTTACACGTTGATATATTACTGTGATTCATACAGATAAGCACAAAAGGCCTTAATTTGCATGAAAAATGCATAGATGACGCTGAACTCATGTGAATAAGTTTAACACCACTGTATTAACTTGTGATTATTCGAGTCAGATGACAAATGACTTAGGAAAGACCAAACATTTTAAAGTAAGCAAAAATAGTAGAAATATTGCAAATTAATATGAACTAGTTCAAAGTGATGTAAGATTAGTGAGCTCACTTAAAGAAATGCTTGCTTTACTGATACAATGGGCATATTACAAAGGCTTAAGTAAATACTGTAAATTATTTGCCAATGGAAAATCATTACAGCAGCAGTGGAAACAAATAGGGATCATTAAGAAATTGATTTATTTTCATGCCACTTAATTATTGTGCAGACATGGTAGAAATGCAGTGCTTTTATTGTGAAGTACTGAATAACCAAGGATGTTTTGATGGCTTGACATACAACTCTTTACTGGGAGACTTCTGAGTGCCAGTGCAAAATGAAAAATGACAATATTATGAATGCAAGAAAGTGGAAGGAAAAGGCTGGATCTGTTAACAAAGTGCTTGCGTTACTATTGAGAACATGTTCATGATAGTGCAAACATTACTAAATTGAAAAAGAACTATACAAACTAGACCCAAACAAAGTGCAAGCAGGATTGGGAATTAATAATACTGACCTGAGAACATTTCAGCATGAGCTTACAGTACCATTATATTCTATTATTCACTACCTCATTTAAGTATGGGGAGATTCCTCAAGACTGGAGAGATGCCCAGAGAAACCCAGAGTCATACAGACCCATAGGTTTACTTCATGTTGTGGAAAAAATATGGAGAAGGTTATTTTGAATAAATTATTATCACAACTAGAAAGACTGGAACTTGAAACCATATATCAGCATGCATATCTTGAAAATGCATCTACAACTAGCTGTAGCATAATGTCCTATAACAATGTAATAACAGCTTTAAATGAAAAATTGTGCTATGTTGTAATTTATATAGGCTTAACTTCAGCATTTGATAAAGTCATACACAAAGCACTGATCAATAAAGTAGAACAATTAGATATTGATGAAATCTTGATAAGATGGATAGCTGCATGGCTTACACATAGGGCATGGCAAGTAACATACACGAGTTGGACAGGTGAAATTCTAGGTTATGGTGAAGGTGTCCAAAAGGCTCTATTCTAAGCTCATACTTGTTTAGATTGTATATTTCAGGTCTATCTTTTTCATTTGAGTTCTACAGTCTGAATTCAGATGACTTGAAAATGGGTAAATTGATTATGTGTTATAGATAGGGAATGTCTGCAAAAGAACTTGACTAAATTGAGCATTTTGGCACAGGAGAATAATATGCTGATAAATACATCAAATAAGCAAGTAAGATTTGGGAAACAGATTAAAAAGTGAATACTGAATACAGCCTACAGTGATTGAAACTGTAAATTCATTTAAGGACCTGGATATATGGGTAGATCCAGATTTGAGTTTTTCTAATTATATCTACCAATTGGCTAATGATAGTTATAAAACTATAGCTAGTATAAAAAAGACTTATAAAGCCTAGGAGGTCAGAAATGCTGAAATCATTGTTTGTTAGTTACATTAGACCCAAACTAGAGTGTGGAATAACAATATGGATATCTTATAAGAAAACTAGCAAGAGTAAATTGGAAAGAGAGCAGGGGAAATATACCAAGGGGATCCATGAGTGTGTTACTTTAAGTCATTATAAAAGATTAAAATATCTGAACTTGTACAGTTCCTCATATAGATATTTAAGAGCTGACCTTATTTAGGTATATAAGGCATTTATAGACAACTACCTCAAGAATATTTGGGGTTATCAAAAAGTAGTAGAGAATAATGCAGACGGTTATGTAGGAGAGGTGTACTAACTGGTTCTCTGCAAGAGTAGCTGACATGTAGTAAGCATCCTATATCAAGAGTAGCTGACATGTAGTAAGCATCCTGTATCAAGAGTAGCTGACATGTAGTAAGCATCCTGTATGCTGTAGCTGGGTCATACTGAAGGGTGCCCCCAGATTCATACAGGCACCTAAAAAAACAAAGACCCTCTCAGTGGCAAAGCAGGTCTGAAATAGGGCTGTGCTGTAATCCTCTTCTGCAGCTCCATTTGGATTACTCGGATTTATCACTGGTGTCATGAGTCTTGGTTCCAGTGGCAATCCAGCATCACCTGAAACAAACAAACAAACAAGCAAACCAAGAGGCAAAACAAAGAAAAAAGTTGTTGAGTATTCTGCAATATATTTTACCATGAATAACAAAATATTTTTCGACTTACAACAAGATGATGACTGGCATCCTACCACGCAGAAAAAGATGGTGTTGTGAGCTAGTGTGCCAGACATCTTGTGCACTACTAAGATACTGAGCAGAGGCACTGGTGATGTACCCCCGTTCATAGGATGCTACCTGGCAATTGACTGAATGCTAGCCCTTTTCTATTATAATACCACTCCCCCTGTGGACCAGATGGGACTCTAATTGCATCATGGATGCAATCTATCACACTGCGCACCTCAGTGAAATATGCCACCGAATAAAAGACACTCATAGTATAGGCTTGGTCCTGAGGTGACACATGAAGTGGATGTACTGATCTACATGTGCCAAGAGTACATCAAAGAACTACCAAAGCATCCTCAAGGCAGAGGCCTGTGAGATACCCAGTGCACCCCTATGGAAGGTCCCCATGAAAAGTATAAAGAGGGGTATACATATTTTTTTTCACATCAATAGGAAGGTTGAACATCACCCCAGTGTCCCTTTGAGGGCCATAATAGGCACTAAGACTTTTACAGTATCCTAATCCACTAAGATCTACTAAGACTCTGACAGTATCCTAATCCATGCTGAACGTCTAGAGTATCTCCTAACTGGCAAAATAATAGTGTATAATTATCTGTGTATAACTCTGGTTTCTTGGCTGATGAGCACTGTGAAGATATGTGAAGGCTGCTAGCCTAGCTAGATAGAATTTTGTACATAATTCTGTCATTTGTAAATATTAGTATAAGCCACAGGCTTGTTCTCTTAAGTGGAAGAACATGGTATTAAATGTTGAAAGTCAAAAATGCAACAACAGTGCACTCTGCTAGAAGAAAGCTGATAAGTCAAGCCTTGTATGACTGTTTGATCTCAAACTCGGAGCTGTAATGTCTGGACCAACAGATTCTTTCTATTGTTTTGAGACCAGAGTTAATTGCTAGATTTTACATATATAATGTCTTTAATTACTGTGGTTTCTGACCAGGTACAAGATAAACGCTATATTAAACTCTGAGTTTCTGTTAGCCTGGGAAACCAGAAAAGAATGAGGTAATCTAAAATGAGTCAGCAGTGATGTATTATCAGTTTAAAAGACTGTCTCAGAGAGAGAGAGAGAGCATTTTTGGATTTTGTCTAAAGCTGACAACAACTCGCCAGTACTCTGGTTTTGCTCTAAGATCAATCACAGTTCTAAATAAACTTACATATAGATAAAAAATAGTAAGTTTAGTCTAGCTGTTTTCTATATTGATGTCAGAACTATTCTACTGTATTATTTTAAGCATTTTCTTGTGATCTCTGAACGCTTGACTAGCACTGTGTAGCAAGAAGTATTGTCTTGTGTTTTTTATTATTTATTATTAAATATTTTTAAACCTTTCAACTGTGGCTGTTTTGTGTAGAGATAATTTAAGCTCTAGAGTACATTGCATGTATATAGTGATACTGGCCAAGCCACTCCAATAGCTTTAGCCCTTGGTCACACTTATTATTTGGATAATAATATTGCATAGAAATAATTGGACATCCTTTAATAAGAGCCTTTTTAATAGCTGATATTAGTGGTTGGTGGTAGCTGGTACTACTGTACTGACTGGCATTAAGGGGCATAGCTGAAGAACCTGTGCCACCCTTCCCCAGGAGCGTCTGTGTGTTTGTATATAACTAATTTCTTAAAGTGTGTGTGTGTCTGTGTGTGTGTGTGTGTGTGTCAGCTACTTGGGCAGGGACACAAAGCACTGGTTAGACAGAGAGAGTGTTGGAGGTTTTAACTTGACCACTAGGCTGAAATCTGCACCCTATAGCTGTGCCAGTGGGGAATCTTATTGGGGATCTGGAGAGAAAGGGAGAAACCAGCCCCAGACTGACTGTGATCTCTGTGTGCTCTTAAGGGAAATTGTACTTTACTGTGTGAGTATTTGCTATCCCTCCCGATGTGGATGCCCCACACTGGTGTTAGTGGTGAGGATCAAGGCTCCTTGACTACTGGGCCAGTGCATGGGCATCACATATTAATTGTTTGGCAGTGGTGGGATTTCCACACCACATATTAATTGGTTGGCAATTGGTTTGTAGTGGTGTGGATAGTGAATTCCTGTAGCTTGTGTACAGTAATCACTAAATGTGTTTTTGTACTCTAAATCAGCCACACATTGAATATTCAGAGTTCAGATCACAATTGTTTTATTTGTTTTGTTAGCTTAGTTAGTCAGGGAGAGCAGGCAAGCATGTCAGCAAAGGAGTATGGCAAGCTGACAAGGACCAGTTGGCTGAGATGTGCCAGGCTAAGGGATTGGTGCATGGAAACCTAAGGCAGACATGATCGCAGCTTTGGTCACAGCTGCATCAGAAAACAGAAATCAGGAGGATGATCAGACTGGCAGTGGAGATATACAACACTCAGAGAATGGACAGCTCAGCCTTTCTGCAGAGGACTTAAAAATCCATCTGGAGCTAAAGAGACTTGAGTTGGATACCAGGCCTTTGGAAACAGAAGTAGCAGAGAGACTGAGACGTCTACAGGCTAAGGAAAATGAGAAAGTGCTATGCCTGGAAGCTGAAGAAAAGGAGAGGCAGAGACAGAGGCAGCACGAAAAGGAGATGCTGACTCTCGCCAGAGTTATGGAGGTAATGAGGAAGGGAGTAACTGAAACCCAGAAGCACAAAAGTTCAGTAAATTTCTTCTGCAGTTTACAGAGGGGGATAATTTTGATAGTTTCATTCATATGTTTGAGAGGGTATGTAAACAGTATGATGCTGACCAAAGGCTCTGCGTACAGTTCCTGACCCCCTTACTCCATGGTAAAGCTGTAACTATTTTGTCCAAAATGTCAGACCATGATTTCTTAAATTATGCTGCTGTTAATAATTGTCTATTAGAATTTTTTAAGCTAACACCTGAAACTTATAGGAAAAAGTTTTGTGAACATAGACGTAAGGCAGATGAAAGTGTGTGTGAAAATGTTGCTGAATCGAGCACTTATTTTCATAGGTGGGTGAGTGGATCTCAGGTCACCACTTTTGTCCTTTTGGTGAGGGAACAAGCCCATAGCACTTTGCCTGAGGACATGAGGATCTGGTTAGCTGATAGACAATGTGCTACTTCAGATGAGTTGAGGGAGAAGGGAGACCTATACCTAGCAAGCAGGGCATCCCTGCACAGGAAAAGGACCCCGAGTACTGCTCATGGGTCTAAAGGAACCCATGGTGGGCAGCCCAGACTGCCTCAAGAGAATCTGTCAGTAGTAGGAGAAACCACTAGTCCAGGTACATGTCCAGGACCTAGGGTTAAATGTTTTGAATGCAACCAGTGGGGCCATGTGGCATACAGATGTCCACAGAGGCAAGGTGGGGAACAAAAGTTGAGAGAGCCAGTAAGTGGGAAAGACAAAATGCCAATAATAGGTTGTCTTAAGACAACAGGGGTACTGAACTACCATTCTGCAGATGTCCTGATAAGGAAAGATTTTGATGAGGCAGTACCATGTGTTTATGCAGTTACATGCAGTCAGGCATTTGAGGCAAGCATGTGGGTCTGGTAGCCTGGGGGAGACCCATACAGACCACATACTTGCAGCCAGGACTGGTGAGGTGGTTACTTCAGGGAGGGAGCTACTCTGTAGCAATGAGACTGAAGGTGAGACGCAGCTGCTTGTGGGTACTGATTTTCCCTTGGACAGAGCGACTGCAAAGGTAGAGGTGAGTAGTAGTAGTACTCAGGCTGACAGTGAGGCACTGCTATCAGAGGATGCCAGACTTCCTATGGAAGGGGAGCTGGGAATGGTTACAAAGAGAGAGTTAAAACAGGCTCAGCTCTCAGACCCTACATTGCAAGGTCTGAGGCAGGTAGCTAGTGAGGCACCTGATTCTCAATGGAAGGGGGAATCTGTATACTGGGACAAAGAGTTACTGCATAGAGAGTGGACACCTGAGGGAGAGCTAGAGGTGAGAGGGTACAGCAGTTGCTAGTGCCTAGACCCTACCATCTGGTGCTTCTAGCCATAGCCCATGATATTCCCTTTGCAGGTCATATGGGCATAAAACATACAAAGAGACGTAGTATGCAGAATGTTTATTAGCCTGGAATTTTCAGAGACGTAAGAGGGTACTACAGGATCTGTAAGCAGTGCCAAAAGGTAGGCAAGGCAGGAGACAAGGTGAGAACTCCTTTAATGCCTTTGCCTGTGATTGAGGAGCCATTTCAGAGGGTAGCTATGGATATTGTGGGGCCTCTAAGTACCCCAGGTTCCACAGGGAAAACATATATCCTAGTGGTAGTAGATTATGCTACAAGATACCCCGAGGCAGTAGATTTGTCCTCCATTGAGACACTAAAGGTGGCAGATGCTTTGTTAGAGGTTTTCAGCAGGGTAGGGTTCCCAAAAGAAATACTGACTGACAGAGGTGCCAATTTCATGTTAGACATGCTAGATTGTGGAAGTACTGTGGGGTGAAGCACCTGAAGACCACCCCCTACCATCCCCAGACTAATGGTCTTGTTGAGAGGTTAAACTCTACAATCAAGTCCATGCTACAGACATTTTCAGACTAGTTTAAGAAGAAGTGGGACAAATATCTTCCCCATCTGTTGTTTGCTTACAGACAGGTTCCCCAGGAATCCATGGATTTTTCATCCTTTGTGTTGCTGTATGGGCATAGGGTGAGAGGACCTCTAGATTTAATTTGAGATGAGTGGGAAGGTGAGTGTGAATCTCACAAGGAGTCTGTTGTGTCATATGTCCTAAACCTCAGGACAAGGCTCAGGAAACTCATGGGCTTGGCCCAGGAGAACCTGGCAGAAGCCCAACAACAGAAAAAAGGTATGGTATGACCGGAATGCTCGAGTTAGAGAGTATGCTGCAGGGCAGCAGGTAATGGTTATCATTCCTGTCAGACACAACAAGCTGCAAGCAGTTTAGGAGGGACCCTACAAGGTGGTAAGAAAGGTAAGTGATGTTAGCTACATGGTGGAACTGCTAGGCAGGAGGGAGGGGCACAAATTGTACCACGTTGACATGATGAAAACTTACCATGATAGGGAGGCTCCAGTGCTGAGCATTTGCAGTGGATTGCAGGAGGAGTCTGAGGGAGATCTGGTGACTGATCTCATCAGTGAGGCTTGGACTGACACCTCAGTGGAAGGGGTAGCAATGTCCCAGCAGCTATCTCCTACCCAGGTTCAAGAAATCCGAGCAGTGCTACAGGAGTTTTGGGACATGTTCACTGGGAAACCAGGGTGCACCTACCTGGTGCAGCACCAGGTGGATACAGGACCCCAAAGGCCTATTAGGCAGGCCCCTTAGGCCTGAGAGAGTCAAACAGACTTTGAGGGAGGAGATACAGTAGATGTTGGTACTCTGGGTAATTCAAGAGTCCAACAGACTTCGGGCCTCCCCAGTGGTGCTGGTGCCAAAGAAGGATGGCAGCACCAGGTTCTGTGTGGACTACAGGAAATCAAATAGCCACACAGAGTCAAATGCTTACCCCATGCCTAAGACAGATGAGGCCCTAGAGCAGCTGGGTGGGGCTAAGTATCTTACCACCATTGATCTTACCAAAGGTTACTGCCAGGTGCCCTTGACTCCCAGTGCTAGAGAGAGGTCAGCCTTTGTGACTCCTTTTGGGTTGTATGAGTTCACAAAGATGCCCTTTGGGATGAAAAATGCCCCAGCGACTTTCCAGAGGCTGGTATATCATATCCTAGCAGGAGCAGGAGGGTTTGCCCTTGCTTGCCTAGATGATATTGCCATCTACAGCCTTTCCTGGCAAGAGCACCTTCAACATATCAGGGAGGTGCTGAGCAGACTACAGAGGGCAGAGTTGACCATTAAGCCAAGGAAATTTCAGGTGGGTATGGCAGAGGTCTCCTACCTGGTAAGATCAGGCCAGAACCTGCCAAAGTGGAAGCCATTCAGGCATGGCCTGCACCTCTTACCAAAAAGCAGGTGAGGGCATTCTTATGGACAGCAGGGTACTACAGAAAGTTTGTCCCCAGTTATAGTACCATAGCTGCTTGCCTCACAGACCTGACAAGGAAAAACAGGCCAGATAAGGTAGTGTGGACCCCAGCATGTGAGTGGGCATTCCAGAAGCTTAAAGAAGCTTTGGGAGGACCCCCTGTGTTAGCCAGTCCAGATTACAGGAAAAAATTTGTTGTGCAGGTGGATGCTTCAAACAGTAGGGTGGGGGCTGTACTTAACCAGATTTCTTCAGAGGGAGAAGAGCACCCAGTGATTTATCTCAGTCATAGGCTCCAACCTAGGGAGGAATGCTATGCAGCTGTAGAAAAGGAATGTCTAGCCATAGTGTGGGCACTGCAGAAACTTCAGCCTTATCTGTATGGAAGAAAATTCACTGTAGTGACAGATCTAAATCCCCCTAACATGGTTAAACAGAGCCAGCCAGCAAAATGCCAAGTTGCTAAGATGGAGCCTAGGGTTGCAAGGATATGATATGTCAGTGCAGCACCGCATTGGGAGTAGCAATGCCAAAGTAGATGGGCTCTCAAGACAGGGAATGGGGTAAGGTATACTCAGATGGGCCTAACCCTCTCAGGCAATGTTTCTCAAGGGACACTTGAAAAACTTACTTGAGTTCTCGGGGGGGGGGGGGTATGTGAAGATATGTGAAGGCCGCCAGCCTAGCTAGATAGAATTTTGTAGATAATTCTGTCATTTGTAAATATTAATATAAGCCACATGTTTGTTCTCTTAAATGGAAGAAAATGGTGTTAAATGTTGAACGTCAAAACTGTAACAACAGTGCACTCTGCTGGAAGAAAGCTGATAAGTCAAGCCTTGTATGACTGTTTGATCTCAAACTTGGAGCTGTGATGTGTGGACCAGCAGATTCTTTCTATTGTTTTGAGACCAGAGTTAATTGTTCGATTTTACATATATAATGTCTTTAATTACTGTGGTTTCCTGACCAGGTGCAAGATCAAAGGTATGTTAAACCCTGAGTATCTGTTAGCCTGAGAAACCAGAGAAGAATGAGGTAATCTAAAATGAGTCAACAGTGATGTATTATCAATTTAAAAGACTGCCTCAGAGTGAGAGAGAGAGAGAGAGAGAGAGAGCATTTTTGGATTTTGTCTATAGCTGACAAGAACTCACCAGTACTCTGCTTTTGCTCTATATGTAAGTTTATTTAGAACTGTGATTGCTCTTAGAGATAGATAGAAAATAGTAAGTTTAGTCTAGCTGTTTTCTATATTGATGTCAGAACTATTCTACTGTATTATTTTAAGCATTTTCCTGTGATCTCTGAATTCTTCACTAGCACTGTGTAGTAAGAAGTATTGTGTTGTGTTTTTTTATTATTTATTATTAAATATTTTTAAACCTTTCAACTGTGGCTGTTTTGTGTAGAGATAATTTAAGCTCTAGAGTACATTGCATGTATATAGTGATACTGGCCAAGCCACTCCAATAACTTTAGCCCTGGGTCACAATTACTATTTGGATAATAATATTGCACAGTAATAATTGGACACCCTTTGGTAAGTGCCTTTTTAGTAGCTGATATTAGTGGTTGGTGGCAGCTGGTACTATCGTATAGACTGGCATTAAGGGGCATAGCTGGAGAACCTGTGCCAGTCTTCCCCAGGAGCGTCTGTGTGTTTGTATATAACTCATATCTTAAAGTGTGTGTGTGTGTGTGTGTGTGTGTGTGTATGTGTGTGTGTGTGTGTGTGTGTGTGTGTGTGTGTGTGTGTGTGTGTGTGTGTGTGTGTGTGTGTGTGTGTATGTGTGTGTGTTAGCTACTTGGGCAGGGACACAAAACACTGATTGGACAGAGAGAGTGCTGGAGGTTTTAAGCTTGACCACTAGGCTGAGATCTGCACCCTATAGCTGTGCCAGTGGGGAGTCTTACTGGGGATCTGGAGAGAAAGGGAAAAACCAGCCCCAGATTGACTATGATCTCTGTGTGCTGTATGTGTATTTGTTATCCTTCCCAATGTGGATGCCCCACACTGGTGTTAGTGGTCAGGATTGAGGCTCCTTGATTACTGGTCCAGTGCACAGGTGTCACAAGCACCACTGGGCACAAGTGGTTTTGGCTTGGCCAAGACAAGCAGCTCACACTGGGAAACAGCAAGGCCAGCAACAAGTGACAACATCACTGTGTATTGCAAAGTAGATATAATAGGCATGGCTTCACCTTTTACAACTAATCTGTGGACGGTTTGGAAATGTATGAAATCATGACTAGGAATCACAGACAAGTGGGAGAAGGCCTCATTACCATAAACCATTTTATATCATTTCTGATATGCATCTCCTTATGACTTCATTTGCTCATGCTTATTCATGGCCATTTTGTTTGTGTAGGTGGCTTGTATGAATTGCAGCTTTGCTGCAAAAACACATGGACAGAGCAGATAGCCTTTACACATGTGCACAATGAGCAAGAATACCACCCTAACTCTTTTTGGAGTCATTTTTGTGCAACTTTCTTTGGGTTTTTGTGAAACCACCTCTCTCATCTTTGTATTGTAATTCAGTTCTGTTCATATTTTGAATGCAACAGCCACAAGTGACTCTTTTTCAGAGTTTCATCTGCAGTTTTAAGTAAGGTTTACTAAAACCAGGTTCTCTCATCTTTGTGTTTGATTTTTAACAAAGCAGCCATGTTTGACTCTTTTTCAGGTTTTTACATGCAACTTTCACTGGATTTTAGTAAAACATGATCTCCTGAATTATTAGCCACAAAACCTCTCAGCTCAAGTGTTGCTTTCACTTTTATTTTTATTTAAGTACCACAGAGTAGGCAGAAAAGGCTCTTACAAGAAGAGCAAGATTTGCCCTCCTCATCTTGGCACCAGTAGCTTTACTAATGCACTAAGATGAATCCCAGTCCAGCAGTCTGTTATCAACCATTTCTCCAAGTATCTGTCCATATACAGAATGAATAACTTGTGTAATCCTAACACCTATCTGTGTTCCAAACAGTAAATACTGCTGATATTATTTTGTATCACTGATCTAAGGGTACAAGCAGTGATATAGACAGCAATTCAGAATCATGGCAGGAAAGAGAAGCAGGCCACTATGGCTCCAGGGAACCAAATGCAGAAAGGACAATGTGTGCAAGTTCTCCTTTTTGCTAAAGGTATGAACAGCCTCAACTTTGCATTGCAGTTCAGTCCTACATCACAATCTGAACTGAATGTAACAGCCAGGATCAACCCTCCTTAGTTTACTTCTCTTCCACAAAATAAATGGCTCCACACACTCAAATTAAAGACTTGACTGTCCATCAACAAAAATTTAAGACATGCTGATGGGACAGAAATATTACCCAGTGCTTACTCCATCTTTGAATAACCTTCTGTTACATACAGAGTAATACTATTACTTTCTTTAAGACCTTCATGATTGGATCGGTGCACATAAATTCATCCCAGGCCTATCTTGTTTGGACCACTGGGTATTGACATGATAATCATGGCCCATGGGCTGACTCAGCCTTGTAAACCTTATGAATTTATCAGTCTCTGACTAACCCCTCCCACAGTCCCATGTGCAGCTTTCAGTAGATATTAAAGAAACCACCTATCACTGCTTTGTATTGTAACTCAGTCCAAAGTCATATTCTGAATGCAAAATCCAAGAATAGCTAATTACTTGATCTCAAAATGCATCTGATGGTGCTTTTCAGTGAAGCCAAATCTCTAAGGAGGAAGAACTACAGAACTACTGGAAATTATAGGCCAAGCATGTTACAAAGTTCACATTGTAGTATGTGTACAAAAATGCTTTTTTTTCTAAGTATTTTTCTCCTCTCATCCCTGGACCATTAAACTCCCATGCCTGCTGGCTTATGTTTTTCCCATTTTTCTTGGCAAACAAGGAAGTTGGAATTGGGAGGTAAGAGCCAGAGATTTTGAATGTCAGCTAGCAGGGTTTAGGGGATTTTCTCAAACTTAATATTTTCCCAGATAGCAGACAACAGATGCACTGCCAAAGTGGCTCCTACAATACTGGCCCTGGCACACACAGAACCCAAACACACACATACATACATACATATAAGCACACACACACATGTGTGTGTGTGTGCACACAGAGACACACACACACACACACGCACACACACACACACACACACACACACACACACACACACACACACACACACATGCACACGCACACATGCACATACACATACACACACACACACACACACACACACACACACACACACACACACACACACACACACACAGACACATACAGACATGCACAAAAACACACATTTGCATGCACTTAAGTATCTTAAGTATTTAGCTTTGGTGCTACAGCCACACACACACACACACACACACACACACACACACACACACACACACACACACACACAGAATGTTCCCTAATGGGCAGTTTGGAGGACCACCAATTTTCCTCTGGCATATTTCTGGGATATGTGAGGAAATCACAGTATGTGGCCAAAACCCATGTAGACACAGGGAGGGTATGCAGTCTACATACAGAAGGCATCCAATTTGAGAACCAAACTGAAGACTCAAGCACCTTCAAGCAGCATTACTAACCACTTTACCACTGTGCTGCATTACAATAAAACAAGTGAAATAACTCCTGGGACAGACTAAGAAAGTTTTCAGATTGTGCAGTTTTTCATAAGCTACATTTCATCCTGTTTGAAGTTCAGTTTAATACTTACATTTGTTAGACATGAAGAGAAGCTGTTCATTGGTATCAGGAAATAAAATGAAAATCCCAGATAATCTTACTAGGAAATTTATGTTTGGTATTGAAGAGTTTTCAAAATCTGACTGTAATTCTCATGCTGTCACCTTTCGAAGTTGTCTTTCAGGTGGAGGTGAGGAGGAAGCCACACATTTCTTTCTGAAAAGTTTATGTGCAAAACTAAGTAGAACTCTGTCCCATCTTTCCCCAAGTAGTAGCTCTCCTAGTCTGTGTTAGAGATACAGTGCAATCAGTCTGCTAAGGGAATCAATCAGTTTGAAAGGTGCTTGTGGCATGTCTGCACATGTTGTCATATGCCTTGCAAGGGTAACTAAAGCAATGACTGAGGTGAATATTGGAATGCTAGCATAATGCTTTCACTGAAGTAAAAATATGGCTGTAAGAATTCCTTCAGGTTTAAGTTCATAAACTGTCACCCATTGTTTCTGTATCTGAACCACCCAGATTTGAACAGGGTCTCTTCTGAACAAACTTGGGTAATATGACTGGGTGGATAATCAATTTATATTGCTGTTTGCAAATGTTTGTTTACATTCCAAACAGAAAAAAAGTTCAGATTTAGCACAGAAAACCTTTTAAGTATTCAGCAAGACATTACCTTTCAGACTATGTACTGTCGATACTTCCAAGTGCTTACATAGCCCCTCCACCCCCCCCATATTTTTTAAATAATTAAACTCTCCTTCCCCTCCATATGAGCCAGGACCCTACTTCTCACCTCTGCTGCTGGTTGTCAGGTAACTTGGGTGTCATGGCTGCCCCTCTGGGAGACGTTTAATTTCCAAACATAAAAATTGCCATTACTTTTTAACAGCATCTGGAACAGTAGAAAATCTTCTGCACGTGATAAACTACATTAGCCTGATGTAGTCTGTTGATGAGTTTGCATATTAGAGATGTGCCTTTAACCGACTTGTACAAAATGATCAGGCTAAGACTTTTCTAACTCTGATGATTTAGATTAAAGTTTTGGTTATGAGCATGATGAAGACTTCACATTTAGCTTCACATTTAGGCCTTATACTACCCAGTGCTTTTCTACTACTCACACATATTGGATCTTGATCCTAATTTTTATCACAGGAATGTTTCACTGTTCATTGCCTAAAATGTTAAGCCATTTTAAATGTTTCTACTGTCATCAGATTATTGCCCTAACACCAACTACACTCCTCAAGAAAGGATCATGACATAAAGTATTGTTGTAAGTACCAGTGCTTCACCCTGGTCACTGCAGAAGGCAGGAAAAGCTTGAGGTCAACATCAGCTTAATAAAGATGGTAGCAATGATGTGGCTGGCACAAAAACTGACAGAAGAGGCCTTCCCTCAACCTTAGGCTGGTGTTGGACTGAAGGGAGACGGTAAGGAAATCAGAGACCACACACTGGTCAAAAATCTCTTGCATTATCCACTTATGAGGTGGGTTCTTTCCAGATGACTTACAGCTGTCAGACAACTGGAGAAGAGTCAGTGTTGCTCTTATCATTGGTTGATGATGAGAGGCTACCAAAGGTACATCCATGGTAACTATATTGGGTGCATATAGTAAGCTGTCAACATTGACTTTCCTACTTCCAAGCATCCAGAACATGATTGAACCTGGCCAGCCCTTGTAAAATAATCCTTTAAGACACCCAGTGAAAGTTCAGTGGCTGTGCTTAGGATGAAAGGGGTCTGTTCCTCAGGCCTCACTTTCACTCATGTAGAACTCACCTGCAAGGAATGGAGAATGTAGATCCTCCTGTATCAACTGGGCCCACAAGAATGCTCCAGACATTTAACAATGTTTATCATTTTCACTGCTGCAGTAGCTTATAGGTTATATCCTGCCAAGGACACAGCATCAGACCAGCTTCCCAAAGCTCTAACTCATTCCCACCTAGTCATGCTGGCTGCTTACAGTCAAACCCCTTCTGGAGGAAAGTATAAATGCAACCAGAGTGACCAAAATTTCTTCTGGACTTTCTTGCCCCAAAAGGGAAAAAAGGGAGCTCATTCTGAAACAACTACAACTACTGTAACCACTGAAAGACTGCATTAAACAACAACAACAATCTCAACAATAAAAGTTGTAACCCACACCAACCATATGCAACAAGGGGGTGGGGTGGGGAAGGGTGTGGCTAATGCAGCAGTGAAGAATTCAAACATATACTGTTATGGGTAAATGCAACTTATACCACTGTATTATGTTCATTAGGGTCTATGTCAAATAAACAAATGCTTGAAATGTCGATCATCGTATGGTCGCACTGTTAAGGTATGTTTTTCTTTTCTTTTTTTTTTTTTTTTTTTATTATATATTCGAACTTTCAAATATCGACTATATGGTCTCGAATATATGGTATTTGACATTTTGAAAGTTTGAATATATAACATAGACCCGTTCATTATTCTCACTGCTGCAGTAACCTATGGTTAGAGTACCAAAGCTTACCCAACCTAGGAGGAGGAGGAAGGATAAGGGTCCAGGAGCCCCTGGTCCTTGCAAACTTTGCTCTGGGCCTAGAGAAGGAATCCAGTTTGTAGTGCTTTGCAAATGTATGGATGGAGGACCAAGGAACTGCTTCTAGAATTCTTTAAGAATCTACTCCTTTCCTATATGATATCGGAGAAGCTAAAGCTAAAACATGGTTTGAACTTTCTTAGTTCCTGTATAGCAAATAAATAGCTCATCAGTTTTTCTGAAGGACTTGGCTCTGTCAAGGTAATACCTGAGTTGCCTTTGCACATCCAAGGTATGATTAATCTATTCTCCCTTGTTTTCTGGCTCTGGATAAAAATATGGGAGATTGATGGCTGGACTAAAATGGAATTCTGAGGCAGCCTTAGACATGAATGTGATGTTAGTCCACAGAGTGACCATACCTCTATGGAAAATCAGATAGGGTTCCCACCATGACAGCTTACAGCTCAGATACTCACCTTGCACATGTCAGAGCAACAAGTAAAACAGCTTTCCAAATAATGAATCTTAACTCAGCCAAAGAGACAAGTTCAAAAGTTGTCAAAGTCAGTTTCTCCAGTACAAAACTGAGCTCCCAGGATGGAGGTATTTGTTTGTGAGTGGGATTTCATATGTAACATGTACGTAACACCCCTTTCATAAATGTTTGATCACAAACAGAGAAGAAAGAGAGGAATCCATAGGTAGACAATCTGAAATGGCTACTAGATGCACTTTAATATAAGCATACAAAAATCAAATGATAGAAACTCACACAAATATTTCAGCACCATGGGGTGCACACTCCCTGATGTGACCCTGATTATTAGCTAGACACCAACTAGAAAATCTTTTCCATTTGACAACATATGAAATTCTATTAGCAGGGTTTCTTTCCTTATTACCAGCTGCAAAACCTTATGAAATAGGTGCCTAAGAAGTATCAAAACTGAATCATCCAGGCAGTCATTTGTAGTTGCTTGATGTCAAGGTCTATCAAGGTCCCCTCATTCTTTATGTGAATATCTAATCTGTGAAGACGTTTGTGGTTATTGTCCTTGGCCAATTCCATTAGTAGGAAGAACCAATTTTGTTTGCCCCAAAAAGATGTCACCACAATGATTTTTTGTAAACCATTCTGAATCTTCAGAAAGGATGGAAGAGCATATAGAAACATCCATGACCAGGGGAATGAGACCACATCTGTTCTGCAAGCTTATTTACAAGGATTCCTGGAATAGAATTTGTATAGCTGTCTGTTTTGAAAGGAGGGGAACGGATCCACTTGAGGTATTCCCCACATCTAAATCACTTCCTGGAATATCTCTGGATTGATTTTCCACTCGTGATGATCTATCCAGGATCTACTGAGTTTGTCTGCCACTAAATTTTGCTCTGATGGTATGTAAGAGGCCTGAATAAGTTAGGGAGTGTTGAAGAGCTAACTCCCAAACCATCATTGTCAAGTGGCATAGATGATATGACTTGGTTTCCCCTTGGTTGTTCCACATCACTGTGGTGTTGTCTGTAATCACCTGAAGAGGTTCTGGATGCCAAAGATGATATAAGACTTTTTCAGCTTCAATCAAAGCCATTTATTTGTCATTTAAATACTTTCAGACCTTGCACTTTTACTCCCATCAGTCTAAGAATTTTGATATAATGGACAAGAACATTTTCTCCTCTGATGTTTTAGTAATTAGACCTCCTTAATTATTTGCATTCCCCATTCAGGTTCTAGTTTAGTCTTCCATACTGGCTGCTGTCTCTGGAAAATTGGACAGACCTCCCTGAATTTCTAATCAAAAAGGCTTTTGAAAAAAAAAAACTTAACACAAGTTCTACAGTAGACTTTCAATTTAGCCTGTTATAATTTTTTATTGTGATAATGTTATGTCTAAGGCCAAATAGTGAAGAATGCACATATGCTGCTGATCATGGTTTAGGATCTCCTTTTTGGAGGATGACCTGAGGCTGAGCATTCTTAATGCTCCCTTCTGGGGTGATATCCTGTTTGGGAAGGCCTCTTAAGACCTGGTTGAAGACCTCCAAATGAGGAAGTAGGTACTTACCACTCTTCTAGGCCACTATAGGTTTTGAAGAAAAAGAAGGCCATACATATGGATTGATGAGTATGTTTTCCCTATCTGTGCTGTGTCTTAAAGGAAGACAAATCTTCTGGTTCAGCGCTTGCAGTCCTAACAACAGTGGACCACACATAGGAGGCCTAGCATGGACAGATCAGCTCCTGATATTGATACAGATGATCATATTTTATAATTACTGTGTCATCCTTCTCCTGAAAAGCTCTGATCAAGGACAAGGCGGTCTCCACAGAACTTTTATAACATCAAAGAGTTGTAGAACCTTTTCGTCTTTTAACACAACTGTAAGAGTTCTACTCCCACATTCCCCTTGTTCTGAAGATGATGAGCAATTTCTGTCTAATGTTCGATCAAATCAGTTTCAGCAAGCATACCTGATGCATCAAATTTTGAATGTAGACTCCTAAGGGAGTCATGTATTTGTTGCATTATGGTGCCTCAGTGATATGCTGGACACGAAGGATGCATATTGGATGTTCTTTTGTGTAGCTCAGAATGAACATTCTTTTCAGTACAAGGTGAAGATATTTGCTGTCTCCACCTTGTATGTTTACCAAGATAGTAGTCGCTGAGGTGGAGGCAGGTAGGAGAAGGAACATTATATATTTCCCTGTCTACATAGATCACGTCATCCCCATCAAGGGATTTCCAGGTAACGTCTTTACCTGGACACTCATGACTCCATAAACTGGGAGACTTCCTCTATGATTCTGACTAACAGATTACATTCACAGGGTTAGAACTGGACAGTTTTTGTTGTTTGTTGTTCCCTCACATTGAGAGGGCTCAGGAAGTCATGAGTCACAATTTTGTTTGCTAGGGCAAGGGCACATTGGGAGATCAGCTTAAAAAGTTCAGGCTGTCTTACACCTTCTGGATGGTATTATTGTTGTGATTTTCATTAATCAAGTTTACACACCTGAAGATTCAGATGCTACAGTGATCAGTGTGGTGCAGTAGCTACAAAATATCATCGTCATCATCATCATCAACATCTTTTTTATCATTTTTCTACATGGGGCCAGGGTGGCATGTTAATTGTCGCCATCTCTCTCGATTCAATGCTACACTCCTACATTCTTCAACACTCATGCCTGACCTGTGCCTCATGCCATAGATCTTCTCTCATACAATCCATTCACCTTTTTCTGGATGCCCTCATTTCCTCTTACCTTCTTCCTGTCTATCCCAAATATTCTTCCCCAGATTGTCTTCTGCTTTTCTGCACCTCTGTAATCTGTTTTTTTTTTTTTTATTTCAAAGATCAAAGAGAACTACAAAGCAGTCATGCCTTCACAAACCTCTCTTAGTATCAGAACCTTGTCACCAGGCTCCAGAGTAGGGAACTATGCCTATCAGTCTGAATCATTTTTGGTAGCAGAACCTAAGTCTTGACAATGAATTCTTTGGAGGAGGGTTTGCTTGCTTGGTAATTCCTTGATCATAGAAAGTTGATACGGCCTCACATGATCCAGCCTGAGCTTCTGAAACTTTCACTGCTCTTGACATCCCAAGCAAACTGAAAGTGAAAGTCCTAACTTATACTCTGAAGCACAGCTCATGAAGTCCCTCTTAGCTGTGGTGACTCATACCCTACAACACAGCTCATGAAGTCCCTCTTAGTTGTGGTGACACTAGCCTGCTCCTCTTAGGCCCTGATGTCTCATTTGCAGCTCTCTTCCTATTGAACCCTTCAGTGGAAGTTACAGAGGTGAAAGAAGCTGCCAAAAAGACATCCACTTGTCAGATGTATTCTGCTTAGCAGAAGTTCCCCATATAGTTGGAAACATATCTTATGCTAGCTCAGTCAATAATTGACTCTGATTATCTTAGGCACCTCTGTGATATTGGTGTCAGTTATGCTGTTGCTTAGGAGTCAGAAATTATGTCTGGTGAAGATTTTCTGGCAGTAGAGTACCCCTAAATTCAAACTATTCATCATACATGAGAAAAGATACCACCCCTGTTCTGCTCACTTCAGAAAGGAGGGGCAACTGATAGTTGATGCATTCTTTCTCCTGTGGCAAGAAAAATCATGTAAATCTTTCAACTATTCCCTCTTACTCCCATGTTTCATCACAAATCTTAGAACAGAAAGACCAAAACATAAACCTCTCTGCCCCATGGTAAACAAAATGGGTGTGATCTTTTTTATTCATACAATCCTGGCAGTACAGGAAACTATCCTATTAAAAGCAAATGAAGCCATTTTTAGTTGTGATTACACTAGCCAGCTCTAAGAACAGAGTGGCTTGCAGCAGCTAAGAAAGCCCTTTTAAAGCAAATTGCTAGCTGTATCATGTTTTGTTATGTAGCACACAACTGCTCACTGGAAAACGCTTCTGTCAAAGGCTACTGCACCAAGGTTTTGACTGCTTCTGTGCTAGTTTCAAAAATATTTCCATTGTGGGCATTTTTGCCACTGTCCCTTTACTCCTTAGCAAACATTAATGCTTGTTCAGTGTGATTCCAGAAGTCATGTCTCTTTTAACATCTTCAGTTCAGGACTTAGTTTTCTAAAGTCTGTGAAGCACTGACACCTGACACCCTGCCCCGCAAGACGTTTACATTTCTTAGTGCTTGGGGTTATTCCTAATAGTCTTCTTCTACAAGAGGCCTCTGAAGTTGAAGGTAACCGCTATTTGTGTACTCACCATATCAAGTGATCTGCAAGGATGCCTTCTGTAAGAGTGCTTCCCGTGATTGTGCTCTACCTCCGTGTCTGGATGGTTAGACTACGCGGAAGAAGCTGTGCAAGCATAGTATTTTACATTCTTCTGTTTTTACTTTTATGTCGAGCAAGTGTGGTCATTCAATGTGTGAAAACAGAAATGAATAGTGCATGGTTCAAGCACCCTCTTCTAGTCCAGTATGAAACATCATCAAATATGCCAACAGGTAGTATATGGACATTTTAACACTGGAATAAGATAATATTCTGAGCTTTGCCAAGATGGAGATGTCAGAAAAGGAAATCCTAACAGTACCTATTCCAGAAGGCCTCCTTCCAGATCAGATTATGGTGAAAGTACATATTTGCTATATTTGTTATATTTTTTTTAGGTTTGGTGGTATCATAAAAATCACTTTGCCTCCTGCACCACCTTATTAATGTGTGCTAATGGTAACTCCAACCCTGCACCTACCCCACCCCTAAACCAAACCTTGCATCTTACCTTAAAAAAAAAACCTTTCCTACTACCCAAGTCATTCAGACATATACCACATGCAGCAGCATGCACACAACACTAAAGTTGTCCCC
The DNA here is from genome assembly GCF_019279795.1 of Protopterus annectens. NCBI lineage: Eukaryota > Metazoa > Chordata > Ceratodontiformes > Protopteridae > Protopterus > Protopterus annectens. The sequence goes on along the minus strand of NC_056733.1, from coordinate 1,820,295,482 downwards.
TTCCCTAACCCTTATACCTAACTCTAACCCAAAGCACACGCAGACATACTCCCGTACTTAATGAAAATAGTTTTGGTATATCAAATTAATTCATTAAAATCTCAAGCCCACACTTACTTTACCAACATGACTCGATCTTCCTCTTTCAACATCGCCAGCGCATGATAATGAGTGTTCATGATGAGTTTCCAAAGCAATTCATTCTGTCAGTGAACTGATGATTTGACAGAGCGAAGTGAATCCATGGGTACTATGATGCTGACCAAGTGCCTACAGTGTTGAAACATGAAATGTCAACGTATTTGACCAATTCCCATTTCATCCCTGTTTCTGCAGTATGTTTATGTAAAATCAGCTAACTGTTGGGCTAAGAAAGTTTCTCCTTTCCTTTAATATTCTGTGGTCTAAGTATTGATATGTGTGTGTGTGTGTGTGTGTGTGTGTGTGTGTGTGTGTGTGTGTGTGTGTGTGTGTGTGTGTGTGTGTGTGTGTGTGTGTGTGTGTGTGTATCCATCCATCCATCCATTTAACCATCAACAAACCCTTCTTCCCATTTTTCCACATTGTATTGAGGTGTCACTTATAAAACAGTGACAATCATCTAGAGCCAAGGTTTACTGCGAGTATATATGTGTGTCCATATTCATAAAGGATATGCACACCTCCAGATTAGTAGCCCAGCATAACGCATCTGAGATACTTCAGGTACAACTAACATTGGATAAGACTGTGATTCAGGTCGTAGCCTGCTATAGGTCCCCAACTATGTCCCAAGACTCTCACTCCATGTTCCTAAGCACCCTGGAAACTAGTTGGGTCCAACCGAACACTATCATACTAGGTGACTTCAATTACCCTTTCATCAACTGGGAAAACTACTCATACACCAATACACTAGCCCAACACTTCCTGGAATTCATCATTTCCAATGTCTTGGACCAGCTCATTCTTACCCCCACTAGAGGAAGCAACATCCTTGACCTGGTTATTACTGACATGGGCAACCATTGCCCTACACCAATAGTCAATCCCTCCCTGGTTAGATCCGAACACAAACTGATCACCATGGAAATCCACATTTCACCCACACCCCCCGTAAAGGAAATCATCATGAAAACCTTCTCCATAGCTGACTTTGGGCTCCTAAGAACAGAGGTTGCTAACTTCATGGCACCCATGCCAATGGAAAATAGATGCATGACTGCTGAATCATACACCAATGCACTGTATGAACACGTACATAAATGCATGAAACTAGCCATACCCAACAGAACCAAGATGATCTCCTCCAAAAAAAAGGAAGCCAATCTGGTGGTCTTCTGCCATTAATAAACTCTACAACAGAAAGAAGAAACTGTTGCAGAAAAAGGTGAAGTCC
>NC_056733.1:1820236604-1820289104 GCF_019279795.1 Protopterus annectens | reverse complement strand
CTGTTTACATTTATATCATTATGAAGTTGTCATCATTCATGTTGTGATTTGTTCTCTTTCACACATTGATTTTGCAGTTTGTAACCCAGAAAGTACTTCTCCTTTGTGTTGACCTCATTGCTAGTTTTGTTTTTCACCATTCATGCTTTACTGTATAAACTAGCATTTTAACTGCATGGGGCCAGAAGAAATTTTGGGGTCTATATCATAACATTGAATAACGAAAATGTCGAGTTACCTTTCATTGACACTGAAATGTTGAAGCTGCACTTTATCAAATGGCCAAATCACAGATTTCTTTCCAAGGGAAAGAAATCAGTTGGCTGTTTTGTTACATCTGCCCTTTCCCCGACTGTAGTGCGGTCTTGGAGTTAGAATATTTAGTTAGGGGTGTGTGGGGGGCACAGCCCCCCCATGTTGGGGGGCATGAGGGAAAAGCCCCCTACTTAAAAATGTTTATTTTTATGTGGTGTTCGTTGTTGGCCTACCAATTGTTTTCCCTTGGAAAAAAATCGGTGATTTGGAGTTTCGATGAAGTGCAGCTTTGAGATTTCAGTTTTAATGAAAGGTAAGTCAACATTTTTGTTGTTCGATGTTATAATATAAACCCAACATTTTTTGTGCCACCACAGGATGGCGCCAGTAGCTCCTGTACACACTTTCAATCTGCCCATTTGTTCAGCAGTCATAGGACTGGGGAGTACTTGACAGGTTAGAGTCCTATGGCCCATTTGCCCCTGCATGGGAATCCTTAATAAGCTCAGCTGCTTATGAAGAGCATCAGATGCTAAGGAGTGGACCAGCCATGTGGGTCCTACAAGACTTCCCATCCTCTCCCCTAGTGGAGCACCCCCTCCACTGCAGTGGATCTTCTGAGCTCTGCTGTATCTACCCTCCAAGGGTTCCCCTTGGGTCACAGTGTGTAGGCCTGTGGTCTCACAAAGTAGACACATAGTGCTCCTGCTATGTGTCACCCATGTGGCAAGCCACACCCCCCCCCCCCAGGATGGATGAACAGACAGTGGCTACTCACTCTCAGCCTCCCCTGCCAGTTCCTTCAGGTACCTAAGTGACTGTTTGAATTCCAGCCACCTGCAGCATCCTGAAGGATTTATCCCTTTCTGTCATGGTCCAGCAGGAACCAGGGAAAATGCTGATGCTGCTGTTAACTTGCATCACTAATGTTAGGAGGTTTACCCACATGGATGTGTTGCATGCATGCATATTTACAGTAATACATACATTAGCTAAACTGTGTACATTGCTTTTTGGAAATCAGGATGAATAGGTAATTTCAGAGCTGGAACTAAGCAGCTGTCTAAGAACAAGTGATCACTATATAATTTGGTTCATAATTAACTTAACATGGAGTAATGCTAAATGGAAGTAAAGGTCTGTGACTTCAGAAATTCTGACTTTGACAATATGGGGCTACTTCAAGAAAAACGCAATAGCAAACAGGTATGACAGTGGTATAGAAGAACAACGGAGCAATATGAATCCTGTCATCAAAACAACATGAAATCTTCATGTTTAACAGATACTCAACTCAAACAGAAGCAAATCATTATAATAATAATGACACTGAAGTTCCCATAGGAGGTGACATCACAGCTTTGGAAAAAAGCACATACAGAATTAAGGAATATAAGGAAATACATAAAGAATAAGAGAAATAAGAAAACCTGTAATGCAATACATTCAGATATAGTTTCATCAACACTTTTTATTTCTTACATGAAATACAGAAAAAAGAAAGGCAGCCAGATAAGCAAACTTCTAAAGTAAGAAAATTACAGTTAATTTAATCAATAAAGGAGATGAAACAGTTTAGATATATTAAGGAGTAAATAAAGACAATCAGGATGATAGCATGGCTAAATAACCATGACGTAGATTGTAGAAAAGTATGTTGAAAATATATTTACTAAATGACTATGTATTGTCATTGTCTACAATAGAAGAAATAATAGAGTTGATCAAATGTATTCAGAATATGAGGTTGACATAATAAAGTTGCTCCTAGTCCTAATGTATGAAAAATGACTTCTGAAAGTAAACCAAAACATACAGTGGATATTTAGGTCTGACTGTGTTTCCCAAAGTACTCTGTCAGAAATATTGGGTGAGCAAATTGGTGTAAATAAGGAACTGATTTTTGGAGCTGGGATACAGGATCTGAATTGTCTAGGCATAGTAAGCCCTTGTTAAGTTTAATTCTAGTGGCTGCCAAAAACAAACAAACAAAAAAAAAAAAAAACGAAAAAAAAAACAATTACTAGAAAATGGAAATCAAAGTCTAAGCCAACTGTATTTGAAGTAGTGAATATTATAACAGAGATAAAAGAACTGGAAGAAGTAGGATTGTCAGAAAACGGTAGGAGCAAATTACACAGAAATAATGGAAATTGTGGGAAAATACAGGCAGAATAATGTTTTAGAGGAAGAGTGAGGTTTGAGGGAAGACAGGAATTGATCAATTTATGTAATGGCAGATTGATGATAATTGTATAAAAATATGTGTTTTATAATGTTTGAAAGGGTTAACATGTTAACACAGTTTGTGTTTCTTTATATAAATGCATGTTTGTCTATGTCAGAAGTGATAACTCAGTAAAGGTGTTAAAAAAGTAGATATGGAGATTAAAACAGGAATGACAGTGCAAAAAAAATAATTTAGAGAAGTTAGAGGAGAACTGGTACATCACTATTCTTGTTAAAAAGAGAGGGAGGAGAGTAAAATGCTTGACAATTTTGAGGTGACTAGATCTGATTTCCTCATCACACCACTAGGATCAAATCAACAGCATGTCATTTTGACATCAGTAATATGGACACTCACAGAATCTCTGCTGAATAAAAATTAAAGATAAATAAAATAAATAAATAAATAAATAAATAAATAAATAAAAATATCTCATGAAGTCATGGAAACACTGGATCAGAGGAAACATGGATTCACAGTGAGAAGGTTAAACTAGACAAACTTGAGAGAGATTTTACTGGATAACCAGAGAAAAGCTCTAAACATAGATTTCTTACACTTTGGCAAAGTATTTTAAATGGTTTGGTTATGGAATAAATTAGATAGTTTGGGAGTGGGTTATAAGATGGTACATGGACAGAACTCTTGCTGAACAAGGCACACAAAGGGCTGCGTTACATGCAGCCCACTGAGAAGAAAGTACAGCTTTCACAGTATCTCATGGTTCAATACAGAGTGCAGTCTTTTTTCACTATTTGTATACATTCATACTGTAGAAAGTATGGAAGAAAGACTAGTATACTTCAGTGCTGAGGATACAAAATATGTAACATGCATGATAAGCCAAATGGAGAGAAAGGGAAAATGAAGCGGCATATGAAACATGCACAGTTAAATTCAGTGCAAAAAGTGGAAATGTAAGTAGCAGCAGCAACCGTAGAAAGAGATTTAGGGGAAATTGTGAAAATTATTTAGTATTATGCAAGCAGCGTGTTATGGAAGGTTCCACTACTAAAACTGAAATTCTTAAAATGTGGCATGGGAAATGGGAAATTCACCCCGGGGATCACTTCTGTGGCTCTGCTCGACAGGGGCACAGGAAAATAATTTTCTTGGGTGGCGAAAGCCAGGGTACATTTTTTGGCTAGGCTTGTATGGGCCCTAGGGCCGATCGCCTAGTACCTACCTATGAACCTATGAACCTATGTGATGATCCACAATAGTGAAGACTATTAGTTGAAACACAGAAGGATAACAAATTAAATTTTGTGCATTTTTTACAGCGGGCAGGCCTCCCTGCATCCATAATGTGGGGAGCAACCTTCCACCTCTAAATGTATATAAAACAACTCTGTAACTGCACAACCATGAAGGGATAAATCTCCCAAAACAAAAGCTTCACTTCTGGTGCACACATGGAAGCTGCATTAGCAGTACTTTTCAATGGAGAACAGCCGTCAGCATTCTGATCATCAACATCTTGTTTCTGAGATATCTGATGCTTGGGGCAGAGTAACTTGGTAGGGTATACAGATGCCATGAAAGAAGCCAGGAAGGCCGTGGAATACCCAAATGCATAGAAAGAAATATTCCCATAAAAGCTAGGAATACTTAATATAATAACCTCTCTGTAATCCAGTTATAGATCACACGCTTGGATATGCACTAAGTGAATACCACAGTATATGCAGTAAGTGAATACCAAAGTGGTGTACATGTTGAATAGCTAAATAGTTATAATTTTAGAAGAAAGTGTAAATATTTTTTATAATGCATTTTTATAGGGCCTTATCCCTTTTATACCCACATATTGAGATATTTACCCCCATCCCACCCTTGCACTTAAACATAACAACACCAAGATTGTGTAACCCCATTTAATAATAAATCTGTATGTTTACATTTGGGAGTTTGGACCTTGCTCAAAAATCTGGACATTGCTTTTTTTTTCTTTTTTTGTTTTGTTTTTTACTGAGTAGTACTGTACTGGCAAATGTGTTTCTTCTAATTTCTATAATATCTCATTAATTCTCATTGTAGTAACTTCATGTAGCAAATTTTCAATAGTGTAGGATTGATAGGTTGGTGTTTACTAAAGTGAGATCCCAAGAGTACAGATAATCTACAGAAAACAAGTTATCCCTTTTTCTATACAGATGGTAAGATCCGAGACTATTATGTTCTATTATGGAAGCTTTAACTTTAGAAGAACATAGATAAAAAGAGCAGCTTAGAGAAGGCTAACACAAATTTTGCATTTTCTGCATGAGAAGACATACAAAATTATTAGAAGACCTTGATGTGTATAGTCATGGAAGGGTTTACCTATGTTCCACCAAAACACAGCAATTCTATCAAAAACAATAAGAAACACAACAAAGATCTTTTTTATGTAGTTAGCTCTCTCCATTGCATCTCATATGTGGGAGGCAGGCCTCCAGACATCCTAAAGTATGTATGCTAACTTCATGATCACATCATAGTGGAGAAAAGCACAGCTCCTGCTTGCACTTTTCAACACATTGTGATAAAACTCCACAGCATTACATTTTTGAAATTAAGAACACTGAAGGAACTGAAAGCAATGAAGTGTAGTTAAAATGTCATGGAAGAAAATGGGGGATGATAAAAATGTACACTCACTGCAGTTACTGAGATGAAACTGAACACCCATGTAGCTGTGCCTCACCTCCTGGCTGAAGAATTCCTTATCCTTAGACGTGACAACATAGTGGAGCTACACTAATGAGGTCTCACAAGACTTAATGTAAGATGCTACTGGATTTAGTTGTAGATGCTTTACTTTTTTAATAATATATATTTATTAAATATCCAGCACAACAAGCAACAAATAAAGCACTATACTCATAACATGCACATAAGAAATAGAATAATGCAAAAGGATTTGAGAAACTTACAGTGCAGCGGTAGCATTGTTGCCTCACAGCAAGAGGTTCTCCCATTTGATTCTCGGCTGGAGTGCAGGGAGTGCCTTCTGTGTGGAGTCTGCATGTCCTCCCCGCGGTTGGGTGGGCGTTTGAAAGACATGCGTAAATGGCCGTGCCTTCGTTGAAGGTTGAATGTCGAGCTGGCACCTTGGAGTTCGTGAAAATCTACTGCCAATAATTAGCTGACCGGAGTTTTGCTGTGGCGACCCCTAACCGGGAAAAGCCAAAAGACAAACAACAACAGGTATGTCTCTATATTACACAGGAATAAAGAAAAACAGTACAAAGATTATTACTTAAATTGCAATGAAGTAACTTTTATATTGATTGACCATGCCATTTGTCAGTCCTCACAGTATTGTAATGTATTCATTAGGTAACATTTTTGTGTAATCTCTGAGCCAGTAATAGATAATCTTGAATAATTTACAATATAAGGAAAAAGGTAATTAAACATATGAAAATAATAAAACTCCAGGTCTTGACTGACTTGTTGCAATATTTTTAAATATTTTATTAAAAATTAACTAAAATTAATTTTAATTTATTAAACTACATTCATGTTGATATTAGAGACAACTATATTGAACAGTCAAAAATATTTTTTCTACAGAAAGCAGAAACAAAGTTGTCTAATTAAATCAGATGCAAGACATTTGCTTTGATAAATGGCTGAAAATTAATCTTACTGTGCTAGAAAACAAAATTCAACAGGATACTTTAGAAATAATATTGCCTTTTCACGGAGGTTATACTCCAAATAGTAGATACGAGTCAGACTATAACTTTAAAAACTTTTTTATTATTAATTAGAAATTCAGAAAATGTCCCCTTTTTAGTTTTACTGGCTTTCTCAAAAGCATTTGATTGAGTGGATCATTCTTTTTTAAACTTATGCAAAGTTTGAATTTTTAAAATTATTTATTAATAGTATAAGAAGATTATATTTGTACTCAACAACTCTTTTCATTAAAGGGATATGATTAAAATGGTTCATATTAACTTTGGCTAAATAGATTTTTCTGTAATCTGTCTCCATATAATCCTCACATGCTAAAATCAATTCTTACTATGATTTAGAACTATCACTTCTAACACAGAAAACTTTATTTTGTATGCCAGTCTGAACTAGTTTGGCAGCAAGAGTAAAACCATTACAACATTGCTGATGGTCTGGGTTTGACATGCCTTGTAAATTTCCAATCCATCTTAGAAACTCCTCATTTATAATTATTCACTTACAGACTAAGTACTTATTATCTATGCTAAAGGAATGCATAACTGGATTGCTGTTGATACTCTAATTGGTGATCGCTGCTCAATTTTTGCTCCTGGAATAGAAAATAAAATTAAGACTGGGCCCTGGTGCAATCTATGCAGAATTATTCACAGATACCCTGTACAACCACCTAATAAGTAAGGGTATTTCATCCAGGAACTCCTCCCTTATCAGACCCTTTATCGTGTAAAATGTCCCCTTTAGCATATGCCTTGCCAAGCACATGCAGCAGTTGGAGAGACCACAGAGGTTCCTGACCAGGAAAATCCAGGGTCTCAAACTCCTATCCTATACAGATAGGCTGAAAGCCCTATCCCTCTACTCAGTCTCGTATAGACTGCTTAGAGGTGACCTGTGTCTGGCATACAAGGCTGTCTCAGACTCAGCCTTGATGGAGTTGTGGCATATCTGTAAGTCAAACTTCATTTATGCAGCCCACACGCAAGGTCTCAACCTCGTCTATGACATTAATAAACTTGTTGGCGGGATAGATTTGTGTCCCTATGACTCCCCCGTCTGTGGAATAGACTTCCTTATGTCAAACAGAGTACTTCACTAGTCCTCTTTAAGAGGAACCTGGATGACTGGATGGGAAACAGAAAATATACCCCTGGGATCCCACCTGTGTCCCTGCTGGACAGGGAAAACAGGTGCTGACTTTGTGGGAACATGGGTGAAATTCTTGGCTAGGCTTATAAGGGCCTCTGGGCCAATAGCCTAGTATTGTCCTATGAACCTATGAACCTATGAACTATACTTGGTGGACTTTTTTGAGAAGGTTACCAAGGCAATGGGTGAGGGGAAATGGTGTGTATCACCTACCTGGACCTGGCTAAGGCATTTGATACAATACCTCACTTGGGTATAGTTGAGCAACTCATCAAACTGGGCAGAAACACCTTCATAACTCACTGGATTGTCAGCTGGCTTACAGACAGAACCCAGGAAGTCAGGATTTGTGAAACCACCACCACTGCAAGACTGATCACCACTGAAGTACCTCAAGGCTCCATGCTGGGACTGCTATTATTTGGCATCTACTTCTCAGAGGTAAAGGCTAATGTGAAGGGCCTTTGGATGACCAAGTTCACAAATTATTGCAAATTGGGAACTATCATATTTTACGCTCATGGCACAAAAATTTTACAAAAATGTATAACACAGACAAATGACTTTTACCAAAGTCATGGATTAAGACCCAATGGCAAAAAAATGCATTATAATGCCTTTTGGGAAAACAGCCACCCAGGCTAATTATTCCATCAATAAGACACCTCTGAGATATGACCTGGTAATCAGAGATCTGGGAACATATGTAGACAGTAATCTGGCCTTTGACTAACATGTGTCCAAGGAAGTAAGAAAATTATTCTATGTAGCCCGACTTATAAGTAATGACATGGCATCCAGGTCCGAGAAAGTCATAGTGCCATTTTATTTGGCCCTTATCAGACCTATCACTGACTAGAATGCCCACTTTGGCATGCACCTGACTAGGCATATGCAACAGTTGGAATGTCCACACATATTTCTTTCCAGGAGAATCCAAGTTGACTTAAAGTCCTATTTCTATACTTGCTTTCCTACACGTTACTGAGAGGCAATCTGTGCCTGGCATACAAAGCATCCTAGGATCCAGCTGTGATGGACTTTTTGCATATCTGCAAAATGAACAGCATCAGAACCACTAGATCCAGGATTTAAATTGTGCTTGCAACATAAATAGGACATTTTGGCAAGACACATATGTATCTCAGAGGATCCCCTTTTTCTGGAACAGAGTTCCCATCCATATGAAGCACAATCCATTCCTAACCCTGTTTAACCATAACCTTGACCAAATGGATGGAAAATCAGAACTGCATCCTGGGTCTGGACCCCATGTCTCTGGTAGACAGAGGCAGACAGTAGCTATGCTCAAATTACCCCACCTCCCACATAACATTTAAGAACTTTGTAATTAACATACCCCTTCTTAATAAACACCCATGATACAAAGGGAAAAAATTGAGTTGGGTTGCGCAGCTAGGCTTATAAAGGCCCCGGTGATTGTTAGCCTAGTGTATACCAATGAACCTATAATAAACTCATACATTAAGGAAACATTCCTTCATTTATATAAATCACATACTACATATGTAGGTAAAGATAGATAGATGAGACTAAATGGAATTATCTTGAAATGGTGACCAAAACCCTTAAAAGCTCTCACTAAATTAAAATTCATGCCTGGAAAGGAGTGAAGGTCATGTGTACGGCATTAGGATAGTCTGTCAACACACATCTGATCATATGATTAGTTTGCATTTTTCAGTTATTTTGCCAGAAATGCATAGCCACAACAGAGTCTCACTGCAAGGGAGCATTTCTTCTTATTCCTGTGGTACACTAAACTCAGAGTTACTTATATTAGTTACAAAGGTGCAGAAAACAAGGCACTCTGCATGGAGCATATTGGAACTTGGTTTGTGCCACACAAAAACAGTTTGTACTGTAGTTACATCAAATGCATTAATGCTGTACAATTGTTGATGACTTCTTCATTAGTAGGATGTCTTACATCTAATCATCTCTCCAAATATCTGCAAGACAGGTTATTAAATGCACCTAAGGAGCTGTGGAAAATGGTCCAATACCTTGGTGACTTCAGATTGTTTGAAAGCTGCAACAAAACCGATATAATCAGTCATGTAGTCTGAGTGATATCTACATATCTGAGTTTATTAATATTTTTCTTGGGAATTTTAATTGCAGCATCTGATTAATCTAACTTCATGTGTTATATTCAGTGTATAAAGAATGTCATGTGTTATATTAAGTGTATAAATAACACACAACCTTTTTGCATTCCCTTTCTAGTATTGAACAAATCATTTGATCTTGCATATAACTGGTACTTCTTGGTCAACACAACATTCCTCAGAATGCAAATAGGGTGGCCTGATATCCCCATTTTTCCAAAAACTGGCCACAGTTTGTTATGGTATGTTCAGTCAAAAGCTTTTTCTCCTTTCCTTGATAGATTAGTACTAGGCTAACTGCCCTTGTGAGCCATTTTAAGCCTAGCCAATTATCCCCTGTGAGATTCAAACCCTGTACCTTATGTTTATAAGGCAAACAACTTAACCATTAGGCCACCCCCCCCCCCAACCTTTACTTTAGAGCATCAGTAAAGCAAAAGTACATTGTTTTTCTTGTACCCAATTGCTTTATCTATTATCCAGTGGATGGACAGTTCTAGGTCTATATTTTGCTGGAGTCTAGCCCGCAGGAGTTTAAACATTATCTTAACAGGATGCAAAACAGCTGAGATTGTACAGTAATTTTATCACTCTTTAGCATTGCCCTGTTTTAGTGTTATAATATAAACTGACCTTTTAGAATCCAGCTGTCACTGTTGTGTTTTTAAAAATACTGAAATCACTGAATATGAACCACAATGATTTAATAACGCTTCTCATAAGGACATACGTTTTCGAGCTTCTTCATCAGAATAAACATACAGGTGTTTCACTACTCCTTTTATACACCAAAAGTTAATTGAATAATTGAATAATTTAATTTAATAAATAAATCTTTTGCCTTGGTTTAAAAATAAATTTTAAAAACATATTAAAACTTTAATAAACCTTGAATGGTAAAAATATTTATATTCAATTCTATCAATTTCCAGTTTATATTGTTTGGAACTCTCATTTGCCGATCTCATACCCTCATTTGGGTCTCCACGAGTGATTTTTATTGGTTTCTTCCAGTTCTTCACACTGCTCATCTAGATATGCATTATCGGTACTTTTCCGTTATCGGGGCAACACTTTCAATGTGCGCGTTCAGCAGAAATCCAGAACCTTGACATGTCTATCGACCATATGTGTGTAAAAAGTATTTGTCTTAAAAATTTTTCTAAGCAAAAAATGAAGTTATCTGGGTAAACTGTCCACATGCCTAGTTAACGGATGTGTCTTGCTACTGGATTTCAGCTGAGCGATGGCATTGAAAGTGCAGCGAGAAATGCTAAGAAAAGTAAATAAATGCAGCAAATGTGGAAACCGTGGGCTTTCTTCATTTTTATTTCTGTAGCATATCCAGTCATTATAACTGCCTACCAGAAAGGAAAAATGAATGATCTCCCTGTACAGTGTCTTCTTAGTGTTAATGTCCTGTGTGCGGTACCCAAGTCATGAGGTGATTGACTATCACAGGCAACACCTCCGTGCAAAGCGCCTGTCAGTTCCTTCCCCCACATTCATCTCGCCGGGCTGTCCTGAAAATAACATTAAGTATGACACAGAAAAGAAGGAAAATAAGGGACACTTAGCCCCCCAAAAAAGAAAAATTTTCACTGTAAAGTTGAGCCATTCACACTTTGAGAGAATGCTTTAAAGTGTTCCCTTTAATGTGACATTGTGTTTTTATCGGTAATTTGCTCCTGCGGTTGCTGAGCCCCGAATGCTGTGTATTGTCATGTCTGTAAGGAGTTACTACAAACATCATGTAAACTGGATAAAAGTTAAACAGGAAAGATGTGACTTCTACATTTTTGAGACATGTTAACATAAACACCTAAAAGATGAACAGCTGAAAGACATGTAAATAGAGTAGTATCGGAGCTCAGCAACCGCTTTGAAGGTGTTGCCCCGATAACGGAAAAGTACCGCATTATCATATGCTTTTGCTGTTCCCTGGAACTCTGCCTTCAGTTTAACATTTTTCTCTTTTTCATTTGCCTTTTGCTCTGTTCTTTTCTTTGGCCACTTCAAAAGTTTCCAAAGGTACAATTTCCTTCTTATTCTTCTTTCCATTTGGACTATTTTTGTTGCCAACACCTGGAAAATATCCTGAAGTATTATCCATAGTTCTTCAGGCACTTTGTCCATCAGATCGAATCTCTTAAATCTCTTCTTCACCTTCACTTAAAACTAGGCTTTGTCTTCACTATGTATTATAGAATATTTATTGAGCTTATATCTGATTGGCCTATGAACTTTTTGTGTTTTTCTTTAATTTAGTACTAAACATCTGAGTCTGCATTCCCACTCTCTTACTTCTACATTTTGGACTTAAAATCCATTCTTCTGTCAACTCATCCTTCTGATAAAGAATATAGGCTCCTGGGCATCTACTAGGAAAAGATGCATACTTCAGGTGACCAGATATTACGCACTGTGAATTACATTTTTCATACAGTGACATACCAAAGTTGTATTCTTAAATAGGTGGAGGAAAACTTGAACAAGGCCAGAACCTGGCAAAAGAGAAAAAGAAAAGAAGTTAACTACCATTACAGGTAAACAAGCAATCATTCCTAGCAGTGTGAATATGGCTAAGAAGATACTTCTGTTAGGTTAGCCATGTCTGTGGTGGCCCTAAGAAGGTATGCCTGACTTAGAACAAAAACATATTCTGAGAATGCGAACTCTAAGCATCTAGATACCTCCATGCAGCAAGATGTTTTATCTGTTTATTTACTTATTTGCAGTTTGTTAACCGGGATAGTCCATTGGGCCAGACTGAGCCCTTTTTCAATGGGGGCCCGTGGAGAAAAGCTCCATGTGAAAACATATACAAAGTTACAGACAAAAACAATTACAAAAACAATGTTTAAAGAAATGATACAATGTACAATTGCTTATGAAATTTACAGACTATTATGACTGTAGAAACGCTGGAGATAATACAACAATTTAGTTTGAGATAGCAGTAATGCTTTTTTTAGGTTGTCAAAGTTATAGGAAGAAAAATAGTAGGAGATAAAAGAGTAGGGAGAAAGTGAGAAAAGTAGGGTAAGTTAGAGTGAGGAGGAGAGTAGGAGAAGGAATACAAAATGGAGGTGGAGTGGAAAGTGGAAGGTGGAATGGAAGGTGGAAGGTGTGGTGTATAGATTAGAAGGGGTGGGTAAGATCTTTTGTTTGCACAGCAACCTGATGTGAACATTACATAAACAGAGAAGACAAAGACAGTTATTCCCTTGAAGAAGTATGATGTATGCCACTACAAGAGTTTGAAAGAAATGAACCCCTGATAAAGGACTCATCTGTAGGCAATACACACCTGCACATAACCTATTTAGGTTCAGCCTGAAAAAGTTTAGTGAAATTCGTACAAGACAATGGTTGGATGTGAAGCCAATCCTGTCACAATAAAGGGCAAGACATATAATGACAGGTTAGAGTCTGACAATAGAAATTGTCTGTTGTGACATTGAATGCTAGCTCACTGTTGTGGTAGGAGCCAGTGCTTGTGTAGGATTTTGAAAAGTACCATGTAAATATAGTTGACCTGAACTCTACACAACATTGATTCTGGAACCTGACTTGTCCATCAAGGTTGGTCTGTTTCCTACACCTTTGATCAAGTTCGATTTAGAACTTGATCAAAGGTGTAGGAAACAGACCAACCTTGATGGACATCTCGTCTATTAGGAGTCAGTAAAATAAAAACAATAGCTGTGCTTTTTGCTGATGGTTTACTTGCCATGATTGTGGGAGGGGCTGAGGTCCATTTGGAAATGCTGAATGTGCTGAATGTACTGAACTGTTAGTGTTCCGTGGCTGTCTGACACACCTTCTTCACTGTTACATGGAATGTGAAAATAGTACCTTTGGGACAGCAAACATTGGTGGGAACCTCCATTTTCAGAATGGAAATGAAAAATATGTTGAAATAATAGAAGAATTAATTATGTCCTTTAGCCTCCATGAGAAATCCTATGTCAGACAGCTAGAAAGAGGGCTTCATCTGACAGCTTGACTTAGGAGATGCAATGTACACCACATCCTAAGTATGGAACTGTGCATCAATGCTCTTTCCTTGGACAGATATGGGAAGGGTTATGAGCTTTTGCTGATTTGTTGGTATTGCCTACATGAGGTTTGTAGAGCTGGAGAAAATGACCATAGCATGTGTGGTAATGTCTTGTCCTGTGACTACTGCTTCTGTTATTCTGTCCATATATTTGTTTTGTAAGAACTATGTCTGTATGTTTGGGATTACATCCAATATACTCAATATGAGCACAGGACTCCATTAGGATTGTATTTTGCTTGTCCTCCTGTTCATGATTTCTTTAAGGACAGATTTCCATCATGAAAAATCAACACTGGATATTTTAGACATTTTAGCAGCTCTGTTACAACAAAATGAGCTGTTCCCATGACATTCAGTGTAATGGAACAGCTCAAAACACTCCCATGCTTGGTAAACAACAAGTCTCCATGCATCACCCCCACACCCCCTAAAAACAAACAAACAAAAATTATATATATGCATATATCTATCTATCTATCTATCTATCTATCTATCTATCTATCTATCTATCTATCTATACACCAGGTGGTGTAAGAACTGCATATCAATCAGTTCATTAATTTGCCAGTTTTCTTCCCCAAATTTATAAACAAAGGCAAATACATATTACATTTACTAGATGTTCACAGACAATTATGTTTTTACCTTCATAGTACAAAAGACATAAGTCAAACAGACCAGTTGTTTCTCTCCTTTGCAGACTTGAAACTGGGAAAACCAGTTGCCAAAGTAACTTTAGCCAGATGGCTATCTGATTATATTTCTTTTATATATAAACATTTGGGTGTTACATTACCTCAACCAATATGAGCTCATTCAACTAGATCCATGGCAAAATCTTCAGTTTTTTTTCCAGGATCCATCCATGGATGACATGTGCAGTAGCTACTTGGGCTACTCCCCATACCTTTGTTTCTCATTACAAATTGGATCTGGTCTCCAGAGGTAGAGCATACTTTGGTTCAACTGTGCTCAGGAATATCCTTCCTTGAGTCCACATGGGAATTTAAGTAGCTGGGGACTCTGTCCAATTAGCTGAGAATAGAATGAAAATTGACAACATCAGATAAAGAAGTTATGTACTTAACAACTTCACTCAACTTTTTAAAGCTGAACCTAAATGGGCTATGTGCATGTCTGGAGAAATTGATCTCTTCCCCTTATTAACTGATGCCTGGTCAGGTGGTAATGAGACAGTCATCTAGATATGGAAACACCCAGAATCCTTGCAGTTTCAAGTGAGTTGCTACTACTGCCATACATTTAGTGAACACTTTGGGAGCTGTGGTGAGACCAAAGGGCAGAACTGTGAACTGGTAATGACTGGCTCACAACCAGAAGCATAAGTGCCTTCTGGATCGTCTGTTTATCTTTATATGATAGTACTTATCCTGAAGGTCTATAGAGCACATCCAGTCGACCTTGATAAGAAAAGGGATAATGGACTGAACTGTGACAAGCTGGGACATAGTGTGTTGAACTCACTTGTTTAAGTTACTGAAATCCAGAACAGGTCTCCAGTCCCGTTTTCTTTGGCACTCAAAAGAACCTTGAGTAGTTCTGGATTCTGTCTGGTCTGGTGGGACCTCTTGGATGATTCTTTTTTTTTTCTAGCAGCCTTTGTATTTGAATTGCTGCCTATTCCCTCTGACTGGGTGGAACATTGGGGACTAAGAAAGATCTGACCTCGCCATCAGATCCTAAAAAGAAAAAAATTATCAGATCCAACTTCCTCGAATTCGATGAAAAAAAGCATCTGATCCAACTGCTTCCACTCCTACTGGCTCCAATGTTATTTTCATACCTAGAACTAAATATTCACCTTCTGTGGATTCAGTACTATCAAGGGTGCCTCAACTTTCTTGGATAGACCCAGGTCCCCCTCTATTATCTCCATGTATTCTTACAGGAATTTGATGGAGGAAGATGTGGAAAGAGTGGTGAGGAAGATTCTCTTGCTGCAGGGTCAGATGGGTGTCTTACCGGGTCCCACTTCTTCAAGTAAGGAGGCCCGTTCCTTCAATACACTCCCACTACAAGTTCCTCTTCTGACTGACTCAGCTGTCTCAGAGTCCATGGATCCCAGCTGTCCGGCTCCGTCTGGCTCAGATCTGAAGAGAGTAGTATTTTCAGATCTGAAGCTTACTCTGAGTGCTCCATTTTTTGGATCCAGTGAACTCACAGAGCTGAAGCTTCCCTGTCAGATCTTAGGTGTTGAAGTTGACTCCGAAGCTTTCAGAGCCATCTCTGCACCTCAGAGCCTTGGCACTGGATAGCTGGGCTCTGGCTTCCATTTCAGGGAGATTGCCTTTGGAGTGGGGGAGGACTGTGGTTCAAAAGCTTGTCTTTTTGGATTTGAGGTCTTCCCTTTCTCCAGAGCAGTTTGCCTTCAAGGCTGTGAAGAGGGTTTTCTCTGCCTCGGCAGAACAGATGGAGCCAACCACCTTGGATTCCAAGTCAATCAAGATGTATCCAGGGCAAACTGAATGGATTATGTTTTTATCATATCCGAGCATACCTGAGGATCCTGCAACATGAGCTGGGGGCTCCTGCTGTAGAAATCTGGTTGGCTCTGTTTAGCTTGCTACTTCTGTGACCTTCACCAAGGCAAGGCAAGTGGTTTAGAAAATGGATGAATGGAGGAAGGGTCAGGTTTATTCAGCTGTAATTCCCACCAGAATGGCTTAGGTATATATACGTCCTCAGGAGATAAGATTCAAACAATTAAAGCTTTTAGTATTTAGGTATTTGTAAGATTCAGTGGCTTGGGGTGGGATAACCCATACTTCTGCTGCTGCTCTGTGACTGGTACCCTAGTTCTACAGGGTGGGTTAGAGGAAAACAATGAATGGGTAACTCTGGATTCACTTTCATAGGGGATGGTGGTGGGGGAAAAATCCATCATGAACAACATGACACCTGCTGAGAGGAGGTATTCAAGAAATCAGATGCATGTCCTCTGTGCTGAATGTCAGGAACACTGAGACTTGTTAAAATTGAGTGGCAGCAAGATTGTATTGAAGCTCAGTAGCTGCACTATGAAAAGCCTGCTTATCTCCCAACTCTTACACCCTGCACAAGGTTTACCCTCCAAATGGTGGTAGGGGAACCTATTCAGTGTAGGGTCAAATCAAGCTGTCACCATAATGTATACACAAGGAGAGAGTGAATAGATCTTTAGGAGGCAAACAGGACTAAATGTTTATGATGGGAAGTTGAAATGTATTTATTTATTGATATTTGATTATTAGGAAAGTCTGACTGGGTAGGTGCCCATTTTCACTGGAGGCAAAAAGAGAAAAGTTTCAAAGTATTACAAAAACTTTTTAAGAACAATAATTTTGCAGTCTTCAAAAATAATACAAAAACATCTACACTTTAAATAATATCAAATTAGAAATAATGTGAAAACTTTGGTTAAGAATAAATACAACTCATTTGACAATGATTTAATATTTAGAGAAATTTTAGTCAGTTTATAGAGAAATAAAAGGTAAGTTAATATAATACAAACAGGACTCCTGATAGAAAGTGAGAGAAAGTGAGAGAAAGACATAGTTATGGCATATTTATAAAGACAGTCAGAAGATAAATTGTGTGAAGTGAGGAAGTGGGTGAAGAGGGCAAGTAAAGGTGTATGGTATAAATAGGTACTTGTTATATTTAGGGATACAGTTTGTCCTGGGGCTGAGCAAGAACAAGGACAGATTTTAGTTATGAAATTTTCAAAGGACTGGAAGGAGGGTACTGACCTGATGGACACAGGTAAGGAGTTTCAGGCCTAAGCGGCATGGTATGAGTACAGACCATGCCAAGGACATTTGATAGGTTTGTGGACAGAGAGGAGCTTTTGGTCAATGGATTATAATGACCAATTGGGAACATAGTTATGTTCAATGGTATTTCATGCTGGACAAGCAGGTGGATGCTGGATAATTTTATAGGTGGTTAGAAGCTGCTTATATATTGACTGATGGGGTAATGACAACCAATTTAGTTGTTTTAGTGCTACACTGTGGTGGGTTCTGCAAAGAAAAAAGAACCTGGGTATTTCAATGGATCCTCATACTACTTTCAGATACCACTTTGCAAGAGTGAAAGAGTATATTCTAGAGTCTGTTCTAGAGTCTTCCATGAAATCTACACTTGTACCAGAACTGGAAACAAGGAAGTGAGGGACATAGCTGGCAGAAGAGTGTTACTCCTAAAACTGTAGTATGGCCATGTTTGTTCTCACAATGTCCTTGGACCAAAAACTAACTAACTAACTAACTAACTAACTAACTAACTAACTAACTAACTAACTAACTAACTAACTAACTAACTAACTAACTAACTAACTAACTTTTCAGCACAAAACAGTAGACTGTCTTCTTCTTGTACCAGTCCAAGAGCATCATTACTGCATATTAAATAGTTTCAGCTGGTTTCTGATGAACAGTTGAAAGAAGATGCAACTCAATAACTTTTGATATAAACCTTACTTCAAGTGTTCCTTTACTTCTCCTGGCATAGTAGACTATATTTTTAGAGCCCTTATTTGTTCCTTTGGAAGCAATAACTTCCTCTTTGTTCAACCTTTTCCTTTATCTGACCTCCAGATTGTCACATTTGTTTTTTGGAATGCATTGCTTGACTTTTCCTTTTCTTATATTCCTCTGCTTCCCTTTCCTTCTTCTACCAGATACCCTTTCTTCCTTGTACCTTTTATATAAACTTCCTGTCATCCCATTTCTAGAAGGCATATACCCACCACACTACCACATAACTCTGAATCTCTCATGTAATAAGGATAACAAGACTTACCATAGCAGACTGCAGGTGCTCTAAACATTCTTTATGCTTCACCTTTGGGGCTTAGAATGTATATACTATCTGCACTGTGTGTATGAACTGGGACTTGATTTAGAAAGTGCATACAAGGGCATGATAAGGTAACTAAATGTAACCTTGTATATATCCTACTTAAAATCAGTTCTTTGTATTTGTACTGCTAATCATCCAATGTACAGATCATGGATGGAGAAGTCAGTCTGAATCAATCCACCTTCCTAGCCAATAAATAAAATATACAGCTTTTAAGTACCTCAGTAAAGTCATCATATAACATGTGTCATTGGAGACAGAGCAAAGTAAAGTTGTGAGTAATAGCAATTTCATCATGCTTATTTTAGATTTAGCTATATGGGTAAGTTGTACACATTTTCTTGTGTCTGACAGCAAACCACATAGTAACTATGAGTTTATTCATTGTACACATGCACATACGGTGCTGCCTGCAAGCTCTGTATCGTATTTAAAACCTATCTTAGAATGTAACTGTATGATAGCTCAACTTTTTTATAAAAAAAGTGTTTTTAGTGAAGCTATTTATATGGTCTTCAGAGTCTTTCTTAAAAAAGATGTATTGGGTGCACTATAAAGAAACAAGGTTTCTGTATGTTCACAGGTTTATACTGAGACATCAGACTTAAGACTTAAGACCATGAAGAAACCTAAACGCTGTTAGGACATATTTGTACTTTTTTCACCCATGCAACTGACTAGCTGTTTTTTAAATTCATTCATACACATATGTTGATGTGTATATAAAGCTATTTTGTTTTAGAGCCTTGGAAGGAAATGGGATACAAAATTCATCCCTTATTTCAATCAGTAAATTACTAAACCCAATTGTTGCTATATGTGCATTATAAATTACACATAGCAATTTAACAGTACTAGACTGGCATCGCAGATCAAGTACAACTCCCTCTAAATAATTTTCAAAAGTAAGGAGTAGTTGAAGGCAATTTTCACACTTAATTTCTTTACCTTCCCAGTATTATAAGCATTTCTGAGGACTTAAAACCCCCTTGAAGTATCTCTTCAAACATTTGCTTTACAATGTAATATAGCTATATATTAAGAACCCCATCTATACTTACAATAGTTCATATCCACAAAAAGGGAATGATAGATACAGGATGCAGACTGTTAAATGCTAGGTAAAATGATCAGCATGTCAGGTGCTATAAAGAAGTTTTGAAAGCAGTAAGTTTTCAGTGTAGACCTCATGGTGTTTGGGCATTCCTTGTGTCTATGTAACACTAAACTTCTCGACAAGACATGCTGCCAGAAAATGGTAAAAGACCTGCCAGAAATGAAGAAATACATATACAGAAGTGAAGTAATACATATACAGAAGTGAAGAAATGTATTTGGTGTTATAGGTATCCATGTCTGAAAGTATAGAAATAGAATTCAGAAAGGAAATTTCAACTGTACCTTTCTGGAATACTTATTTTGCAAGAAGGAAACCTGATAGAAAATTTGAAACTTTGGATCCAGCAATTTGTTTAGATCTTCAGTGTAAGTGGATCATCTAAAAACTCTGAATAGATTTAGAGGTCTATACTGAAAACTGAATTTTCTTAAATGCATGTGTAGCATGTGACATAATACCTTTCATCTCCCCTAATTTGCAGGTGCAACCCTAATCTGTGGTCAATTTTCTCTGTACTTCCTAATAATTGGATATTTTTGAGAAATTCTAAGATAACAGTACTATTAATTAATGATGTCCTTAATTTGGGGCATTTTCTCTAATTATGTTTTTTTCCCATGATTCTGGAGGTAAAGGGTTAAGAGCTATGCCTGAAATTCTAATAGCTGCAGACAGCTCACTACCATTTAATGGTACATATGCTGTATGTAATACTACCTTTTTATGGATATGCATGAGGTCTTTATGTCTAGCAATGCAAAACTGTAGAACAGAAGTCTGAAAAGATACTTTAAGGTGTTCCTATCTCTGAGTGAATCCTGTCTCCTCTGTAGTACAAACATATTATAAAGGTGAAGGAAGAAAGTTTGAAGAAGTATCAACAACTACTCCATACTCTTGATTATTTAGAGGGATTTCTACTTACTCTGTCATGCCTGTTCGACTCTTGTACTGGTGGAAGCAGAAAATAGATGAATTATTTTTATTGGAAAGAAATACTGTGAATTAAAGGTCAAAACACAGATTTTAAACTAGATGCAGAAGAAGAGTGAGGTGTCTTGTCAGAAAATAGTTTTGAAATATCTGGGGGTTTGATGGTTGTGAAGAGAGAGCTTGTGTACATTGCTAACTTGTACTTGCTATTATGTGGTACTATCGGGTCCAAATTTCTAAACTAACAACCACTCCCTGATGTACCTGCTAATCACTAACAACACTCTCATGATCTCCAATATACCTGTTTTTCCACCCCCTTTTAGTGACCTCTCCCTAATAATTTATTTATTTATTTATTTTATTTTACATTTGTTGACCGGGATAGTCCAACTGGATTCATGTCCATTTTCAGCGGAGGCCCAGGGAGAAAAGCTCCAAGATAAGCAGTTAAGATTACAGATACAATATATACAGTGGTTACATACTTAACAAGTTATACAAATTCCAAGGTTAGAGATAATCCCGGGTGTAAATCCAGATTAAGTAACACAACTAAGCTAACCTTCCAAATTATTCACCAGTCACCAAAACTGACCCTAAACTAGTTACCTTCAAACCTTGATCCACCATCAATATAGAAAACCTCAAAAAAAACCCACCTAGCAACGTTTGACTGGTCTTCCATACCAACTTACAGAAGCCCAACTCAGTTGCGATGGCTCTTACACATACCCTCCTTTAACTTCAAGACAGACTCTTCCCTTTCACATGGTACCTTTTCAAATACAATGAAAACCACTGAATAACCACTGAGCTGAAAGCTCTGCACAAACTTGGGGACAAAGCATGGTCTTCTTGGAGACAAAACCTCTCACCAGAAAATTGTAGTGCCTTTACCTCTCTGTGTAACCTAGCTAAACAAGTCATATGCAGGCACAAAGTCAACTATTTTGGAAACAAACAACTTGCTCTGCTAAGTAAACTCAAACATTTTTGGCAGGAAGTAAATCTTCCCACAGGTCACTGATCTCGCCTTCTCCCCTATCATCATCTAGACCTCTCAAGGCTGTCAACCTTGACTTTCTCAAGGAATTCAGCCACCTGCCTAGTACTGTATCTCTGTTTCTCCCCCAGTTCAACTAACCCCCTCCTTTTATCTCCCTCTTCTATTTTAAGAAAATTACTCACAAAGACCTTGACCCCTTTCTAGAAAACATACCCTTCGGTGCACCCACTGGTGCAGACAACCTACTCCCTTGGTTCATATTACTCTGCCAAGACTTCCTTATCAAACCTCTTCTCCATAGTTATAACCTATGCTTAACTCAACACACTATGCCATACAAATCAAAAACTGATATTGTCAAACCCTTCCCAAATAGCCTCAGCCAAAAAAGCCTCCCACTTCTGACCTATCTTCACCCACCCTACATTTTTAAAAATACTTGACAATCTAATCTACAACCAACTGTCAACTTATATCCAACAATATCACCTCCTCACTCCTAAACAGCATGGATTTTGGGCTGGCCAGAGCACATTGACAGGACAATAGCCACTTACATATGAGATCCTTCTCAACATGGATAAAGAAAACCTTTCAGGAGCTCTCTTTAATGATATTACCAAAGCTTTTGATCTTACTGACCATTTCCTACTCCTTCACTCCCTCCAAGAAATCAGGATTAGCACTAACACTATCACCTGGCTCCAAACTTTCTTGACAAAAAAGTTTTTGAGAGTCAAAATAGGCTCATCCTTATCATTTTCAGGACCCCTTACCAGAGAAGTGCCTAAGGGATCCCTACTTGCCTGGCTGTTTTCTATCTTTATTAACAAACTACCCTCTGACCTTCCTAACCTTATTACTCTTTATACAGATGACATGCTTATCCTTTGATCCAGTCCCTCATATTCAGTTATTCAAACACAGCTTCAGTCTGACCCCCTACTCCATTAATTTTTGATGAAACATCCATAAACTACTCCTAAACCCCTAAAGTACAATACTTGAAACCTCACAAAAGATGAAAAAAAAACCTCTAAAAATCTTAACACTGCAGATCTCAATGGCTCCTCAATAGAAACAGATACTTCCTTTAAATACTTGGGTTTATGGCTAGACTAGGCAATTAACTCCCAAAGCTACAATGAAAACACAAAGCATGGAGCTGATGCCAAGAAGTAGTGTGCAGGGCTGTTAGAAAACTATATCAGGGATGAATGGACAGACTGTGGTAGAGTATAAACTAGAAACAGGAACAGAGTGCAGTATTTTTTAAGAAAATACATTTAAAAGCTGGGGTTAGACAGTTGTAAAAAAAAAGTCTGTGTGTACATTGTTAAACTATTCTCTGTACCAGGTGGGTACAAACTCCTTGCATGTTAGTACAGGTATAAAAGTCAGCATTATTTTTCAAATAGTTCTTCTTAAAAAGAAAACTATCCTAATGTTGGACTATGTTGCTTGTAAGAAGTTAAGAATAGTAAAGAGAATTCAGAGTGCAAAAACAAAGACTAAATATGTTCAGAATCAATCATACTGTCATAAACCATCTCCGATATGCAAAAAGCCATAGCAGTGATATGTCTTTGCTTATTTATTCACAAGCTTAGGATACAGGCCAGGAGAATAATACATAACAAATAAATCATGATGCTATGCCATTTCTAAATGTTCCAAAAAGTGCTTGTAGCACTTTAAAGGAAAGTACAGGATCTGAAAGGCACGGAGGGCTAAGGTGTCATTAAGAAGCAGTTAGATAAAAAAAGAATAGGTGAGCACGGCCTCTGTTGTTAATAAAGATATGATTCACATTTGTATTGCTCTACAAGACTGGAATAAAGTAATTAAAAGAGAATATTACCCACTTTTCATTGTTGAAATAGTAGTTGTTTCAAAAATGTCATATGTTAAGCCTCTGCCCATCATTACTCAGGTTATGCTAACCCTAACCCTACTCCTGCTTCTAACCTATACAGTAGGGTGCTAAACAGTGTTTTTTTAATCAGTTTTTGATTAAACACAATTTTAATGTTATTTTTAGATTAATTGTGATGTGCCATTTTGGGCATGTGATTGTAAGTGCCATATTCATATATATAGTACACACACATACACATACACACGCACACACACACACACACACACACACACACACACACACACACACACACACACACACACACACACACACACACACACACACATATATATATGTACACACATACACACACACACGCACACACACACACATATACACACATACACACACACACACACACACACACACACACACACACACACACACACACACACACACACACACACACACGCTTAGTGTTAGGGTCAGGGATAGGGATAGGGTTAGAGTTAGCATTAGATTAGGGTTGGCTAAGGTTAGGGTTAGCACACAAGAGTAAAGGCACTACAGGGGGGCTCTGTTCAGTGCTTGCTACTCTCTGTAAAATGCTGATGTCCTTCCCTGAGTTCTATTGTTTTGCTTTTTTGTCATATATGTTATACCTTTGATTTCATTGATTTTATTTTACTTTGTATTGTTTTATTTTATTTCGTTTTTGTATTTGTTTACCAAAGTAGTACACTGATCAAGAATGAACTTTTGCAGACATAGTCCTGATTAAAAATATTTCAGAAACATTGATTCCAGGAGGGATAGTACACACCTTCTTACCTGAAGTCTAATAACATCCATATTTGACGATTCCTGATAGTGTTCCCAGACTGTGCCCTTAGTAACACCAGTTACAACAGCTACAGTAATTGTGATCATCAGATTATGCTGTTGATTAGCATTATTCAAAGTTTTATTGCATCATAGTTACATTCACATATCTAATGTAATTAGTAATAATTGTGGTTAAAAATACTGTACCTCTTACTTACCAAGTTCCGTAAGTGTATTTCTCATCAGAATAGATAAGCAAGCAGCTTCTGGATAACAGACATGATGACAAACAAAAGATATTCAACATTTCTGAAACACATTGAACTGTAACAAGTAGGGGGAGGGAGAATCTATTACCCTGGCATCAGAATTTGCCATAGTAAAGTCTATAGTCACTGATATTTAGGCGATTAATGACTATATTATTTCTAATATGAAGCATCATGTGGTGCTGAACATGAACAGAATATTTGTCATATGCAGAGAAAGGATAAGAGACAAAAATAGTTAGATTAGGAATAGGAGGAGTATGTTCAAAAACTTAAAAACATCACATTACTTCCAAACTTTTGCTCGTTGTAAACCTAGAACTTCAGAACACAATCAAGCACTATAAAGTGCACATTTTCATTCAAATACAGTGCAATTGATTTTATTTTTGGTCCATAGTGTCACAGATAAACTGGTTTCAACAGTGGGCCTTCATCGGTATCTAATCTGTTAAGGCCAAAAATACTGCCTTATATAACCCCCTAATGATGACATCATCAAACAGTGACCAGTACATTAAAAATAAAGTGCAAAGTGTTTAAATAAATACCAAAATAAATACATCGCTGCATAGCTTAATCTTAAAAATGTTTATTTAAACCAGGTATAAACAAAACATCCGACATGACAATCCATTCTTTTTCTTTTTGTCCAAAAGCTGTTGCCAGCTTAATTTATTTGGACCTTTTGTAGATATTCTATTTATCCCTGTAAATCTAAAAGAACCATTTGGGTGCTTAGATATATGTTTAAAAAATTAACTTGTTTGTTAGTGTCACTGCAATGTTCAGAGATTCGTGTTTTAAAGCTTCTAGATTTCCCTACACAGAGTGCTGAACATGTGCATATAGCTAAATAAATCATCCATTCACTCTTGCGTGTAATCAAGCTATGAATTTTAAAAACTTTGGAGGAATTAACAGAAGATAAACATTTTATCTTTTTTACCTCATTACATGTTGCACACTGTCAACATGGCTAATGATCACTAGGGCCCATACAAGTCTAGCTGTGCACCCCAACCCATTTGGATATGAGTATTATGGGTGTCCATGCTGGGTGGGCATGTTAGTAGGGATGTAACTAAGGAATTTGTGAAAGGGTTACAATATTATTTTTCTTATTGATGGCCTCTGTCCATAAGGGGCATGGGGGCAAGACCGGGAGTAAATTTACAATTTCTCATCCAAATTTTCAAGGTTACATTTGAATAAGATCTGGGATGAACTCTGTGTTACATGGATGGGGAACCTATTCCATAGTGCAGGGATCCTTTGGAACACATATGTCTCTCCAGCATGTTCTGTTTATGCCAGAAGTGAAGTTCAGATCCCTAGATCTAGTGTAGGACAGGGAATTCAGGCCCTGAATTCTCCTGGTGCCAAACCTTTCTGGGCATTCCAAGTGTTGCAAGTATCTGGCTAGGTACATGTCAAAGGAACTCAATAATCAGTCTGATAAAGGTTGAGTAGAGTGGCACTATAAATTCCTTAGATCTGGATGTTATACTTTTACCTATAAGTTGGGCAACATAGAATGATTTTCTTACTATCTTAGCAATGTGTTGGTCAAAGGCTAGATTGCTGTCTACATATGTTCCCAGATCCCTTACTACTGGGTCACCTCTTAGAGGTGTTTTATCAATGGAGTAATTAACTTGAGATGACAGTTTCTCAAAGGGCTTTATAATGCATTTTTTGCAATTGAGTTTTAGGTCAAGGCTTTAGCACCAGTTATTTGTCTGTGTCAAACCCTCTTGCAGGATGTCAGTGTCCTGGGGGAAATCTATGTTTACAGGCATGTGAAAACTTGGTTAGCCAAGAGCCCCTGACTTCTGAGAAGTTGATGTCAAAGAGAAGCGGGCCCAGCACAGAGCACATGGATGCTCTGCTAGTGACTGGTCTCTTGGTGGAGGTGGTCACACCGATCATGACTTCTTGGGTTCTGTCTGTGAGCCAGCGGGCATTCCAACTAGTTATATAGGGATTTATGCCTAGATCAGAGAGTTTGTCAACAATACCTGAGTGGGGTATTGTACTGAATGCCTTGGCCAGGTCAAGATACAGAGTATGCACTGTTTTGCCCTCATTCATTGCCTTGGTGACCCTCTCAAAGAAGTCTACCACATTAAGTAGGCATGATCTTCCCTTAACAAAGCCATATTTGGATGGGGTCCAGTGTCTGTTGGTTTCCAATATCCTTGTTTATCATTTCCATGATAATTCATTCCATGGCTTTGCATATTAGGCATGTTAGACTGATGTGTCTGTAGTTCTCTGGGTCAGTTGATAGGCTGCTCTTGTGGAGGGGAAATGACTGTTACTGTCCTCCATTAACTTAGAATGTGGCCTGTTTTGGGACTGTGTGCCTCAACTGGTCCTGATAGTTGTGTTTTAGACTGTTCAGGAGAGAAATGAGGCTGGTGCTGGTACCTATAAATGCAGTGTTCTTGGCTTTAGTGAGTGCAGTCAGCATCTAGTCCCTGCTAATACTTGGGAGAAGTTTGCTGGAGGGGCTTTCAGCTGGGGGAGCTGAGGGGAGTAGGGTGTAGTTTGAAGTGAATTTATCAGCCAGTAGATTTGTTATGTCACCTTGATCAATGAAGATGGTAGCTTACTCCACAAGTTCAGTGTACTTCTGTGTGTTACCTTTATGGTTCATTTATTCAGAGCTTCCTTGTGCCTGGCTTGGACACCTGTGACTGCAAGACTTGGATTGTTTCTAAAACCATCTTGACCTACAAAGCTGATATAAGTATATTATTTTGCACTTGCTCTAACTGTTTCAATGATATTTAACACTTTTGTGCTGTTTTATTTATTTTGTTGAATTTATTACTGTTTTTCAGCCTGCACTTGTTAAAGAAACTCAATCTGTTACTGTACTGCTCTTAGGTTGTTTTAACAGTAATCTGCAACAGCTGTTCTGACTTTTCCAAAGTTCTCCTGAGTCTGCCAAAATATTTCTAAGTTTTGCAAAGTTTTTCTGTGTTGTGAACATTTCTCATGATTAGTGAGCTTATTTCCAAGGATTCCTGATATTGCAGAAATTCTTACTTCTGTTATAATGCATTTGTTACTGCACTTGAGCTTAAAGCCAGTTTGTTTTACATTGGGAGAGTTCTTTTGCACTCTGGTGGGAGCAGAGAGCTAAATTCAACCTGTCCAAGGTGGGAACTACTGGTCGATAACTTATTGTACTTTTACCTGATTGGCCTGAGGGTTTAACTTTATAAAAGTATTTCATCTTGATGGTATAAAATAATTACATTTTTGTGAGATTGTGCTCATTTATTCAGAGCTTCCTTGTGCCTTGCTTGGATACCTGTGACTGCAAGACTTGGATTGCTTCTAAAACCTTCTGGACCTACAAAGCTGATGTAAGTATATTTTTTTAACTTGCTCTAACTGCGCTCATAAAGCAGCCATCTTATATTAAGAGGGCCTCACTGCACCCTAGTGGTAGAAGTTTGTCACTCAGGGCCTATCTGATTTGGGGGTTGCTGGAGAAAGGCTCAGTTTGGCACATTCTCATTGGTAGTTGTGTTAAAACTGTTTACATTTGCCTGTATATAAGCCTCACATTTGTGCATGTTTGTGCTCAGTTTACTATAGCTGCTCAATGTTTGGAAACTTTAGTCAGTGATGTGGACTGCATCTGCACTGAAATGCAAGGGATCCACTGGAAAATGAAAAATAAGTATATCTTAAGCCAGCACTGCCCTTTGTTAACTGTATTTAATTGAATTACTGCTTCATTTCTGCTGTTTGTGACTAAGCCCAGCTAGCCCACTTCCTTCTCAAATACTACATTTAGAAAACTCCTGCCACAATTCTCCTGCCAGCTTGATTGCTATGGGCATAGTGAGGGAATGTAGCAATTGCTTCATGTATACTGACAACCATTTACTCCTGAAACAGACTAACACCCATTATGAGAGATGCAAATACACTGTGGAATTGGAATCAATTCTCTCACGTAAAAACAAACAAACAAACAAACTAGACATCAAACAGGTTGTCAGCACACATGCTTCACCTGTCATGCAAACCTCATCTCTCACACAAAATAAGTTCATGACACATAAACCCACATACGTGGAGGTACTCACTAAAGGCCTACCAAAAAAAACAGAGACCTCTCAAACACACACCAGTCGCACTCAACACTAAGCAAAAATAAACCACTATACATATCAGCACACACACACACACACACACACACACACACACACACACACACACACACACACACACACACACACACACACACACACACACACACACGTGTCTCAACAAATAAGCCCCTAAAGCAAAACACATCAAATGGCTTGGTCATAGGTGACTCCATAGTTAGACACACAGATGTCCCCTCAGCAGACTGGACAAGGAGAAGGTCATGGTCAACTGCCTATCAGATGCCAGGATCTGACAAATCATGCATGCATACCAAAATGAAACAGGAACAAAATTGCTCTAAAAAAGTCCACCAAAAGAATAATAGAGCAATATTTAACAGACCATGACTCTGTTCTGTCCACACAAATTAAGTTTATTAGAACACATCACAGTATTCTCCTTGTAAAAGTAAAACCATTAACACTAGCAACACCACAAATGGATTATAGCATTAATTAAGGAAATGGTTATATAGGTTAAGAATTGTAATAGGTATGCATTTTCAATACATCTGAGGAAGTCTCTAGGAAATGAAAACGCATTTGTGGTGTTGATAGCATTAATGGTTTTACTTTTACAAGGAGAATACTGTGGTGTGTTCTAATAAATTTCATTTGTGTGGACAAAATCACGCATGCACTCAAATCATGCAACAAGTACCGTTTTGACTCTGTCGTAGTCCATGTTGGAGTAAATGACTTGAGGCATGCCTTTCTGGACTATATTAAGAGAAACATGATGGAACACTCTGATTATGTGTCCCAGACAGGTATGTTCCTAGCCCTAAGCAGTATCCTACCCTCACACAGGATGAAGCCACAATATAAACAAAAAAATATTGACCTCAACAATTGACTCATCTTCTGGTGTCAGTCCAGGGGGATCCAGTATCTGTCAGCTTGGGAGAATATGGTAGACAGACTTTGCTGTTTTGCTAGAGATGGTCTGCACCTATCCCCCCTTGGATTTCGGATACAGGCAAAGGCTCTTGCCTCCCCCATAGTACCTTTTTGAGGCAATATCAAAACAACAAATTTTCCAGTGTAACAAAATCTAGTTGAGTCAAACTCAGAGTGATTGTTGTTTCATGCTAGGAGTTTAAACACAAAGCTGCAATCACTGGAAGCACTCCTCACCTTAGAGGATTCTGATGTCTGTACAGTTACCAACACATGGTTCAAGGCCACTGAGAGTACCCCAGCTCTGCAAGGCTGCAATGCCTTCCACGTGTTCAAAACTCAAAATGAGCTTGAAAGAACCAAAGGTGGAGCTGTATCCATCTTCATTAAAACGAAATACCCTTCGAGACTGATCAGACAGCATGACTCTCTCGAACTACTCCATGTCCAATTAACTATTGGGAAAGTACCATACTACATCATTGCTACATATAGATCCCCACTATGAACCAGAATAAGCACACCGCCTACCTCGATTTACTGGAATCCCTCACCGTACAGCCCAACACCTTAGTCATGGGAGATTTCAACTATCCTTTCATAGACTGGGGGACATGCATGAGAAAAAGCACGCTCGCCCAGAGGATCCTGGACTTTGTTAACACAAATGCACTGGAACAGACAGTCTGCACCCCCACTAGGGGCTCTAATGTTCTGAACATAGTACTCTCCAACATGGGGAGGGGGTCACTGTACTTCCTCAAGCGTGATGCCCTCCCTGGTTAGGTCAGGCCACAAATCAGTTTCATTTATTGTAACTACTGGAACTGACACCTTCATAGGAACAAAAATTATAGAAAACTTTACCAAAGCTAACTACAGCCTACTAAGTGATGGTATAAAAAGCTTCATGCAACCGGCAACCACAGACATCAGTGTTCACTGTGTAGAAGTGTATGCAAATGCCCTGTACATACACTAAGCAACTGCATAAACTCTGCTGTACCTGACTGGATCAAAACCAGGTCTTTCCGTAAAAACAAGCCACCATGGTGGACTTCAAGTATAAACAGATTATATAACAAGAGGAAGAAACTGTTGTTGAAATGCAAGAGGGATATCACTCTGCAGAGGAAGAGTTCCCTCCTAAGCCTAAACAAGACAAATCAGAAATCTTGTAAAGTCTTCTAAAGCAAATTACAAAACTAAAATCTTATCCCTAGCCAAGGATAACCATAAGGCATTCTTTAATTACATCTGAAGTCAGAAAGGGAATGACCAGCTATGTGCTGAACTGGTTGTAGGTGGGATCACTCATACTACACTGGAAGATATCACCAACCTGCTAGCTGACAAATTCAGAGCAAACTTCACCCCCCTATCCCCACCTACCATATCCCAAAGCATACTTGACACCAACTCTCTGCCTGGTATCTCTAGAGAAAAGGTCATCTCTGCACTTGCCAAGGCCAAACACATGGCCTCAATGGGACCTGATAATATCCCAGGTTGTTTACTAAACAATCTAAAACAAGAACTAGCTGAACAGCTTGGGGTTTTCTTTAATCATAGCTTGAGAAATAGTGGCGTTTCTGCAGAATGGAGAACAGGAATAGTAATCCCCTGCACAAAGGGGGCCATCAACTGACCTTGGCAACTACAGAACCATAAGTCTAACCAGCCTTATCTGCAAGACCATGGAAAGAATTATCATGGACCTTATCAAGAAGGACATAGTTGACTTCCAAACACTGGACCCAACCCCATTTGACTTTGTTAATGGTAGATCATGCTTATTAAAGCTGGTGGACTTCTTTGAGAATGTCACCAAAGCCATGGATGAAGATAAGACAGTGCACACAGCCCATCTTGACCTTGACAAGGCTTTCAACACAATTCCCCACTCTGGCATTGTTTAGAAACTCTCCCAGATAGGGTTTAACCCTTACGTTACTAGATGGGTAGCCAAATGACTTACTGACAGAACACACTCTGTCAAAATTAGTGACTCCACCTTCACCAGTAGACCTGTCACCAGTAGAGTACCACAGGGGTCTGTGCTGCACCCCTTACTGTTTGACATTTATTTCGCAGAAGTCCTGACCAAAGTAGATGACCTTCGGCTCACCAAGTTCACTGATGATTGCAAACTGCGAGCAATCGAGTGCCCCAATGATGTCAACATATTACATGTAGGACTAAAACAAACAGATGATTGGTGCCAAAGCCATAGTCTAAATCTAAATGCAAAAAAATGCATTATTATTCTCTTTGGCAAAAAGGAATTCACTACAAATTACAATATTGACTGCACTCCCATGAGTTCCAACCCAGTGGTGCGAGACTTGGGAAAACAGGTTGATAGCAATCTGAACTTTGACCACCAAGTTTCCAAAGTGGTAAGGAAAGCTTTCTACATAGCACACCTCATAAGTAAGGGCATAACATCCAGGTCAAGGGATGCTATAACTCTACTGTGCTCGACCCTCATCAGACCACTAATAGAGTATAATGTACCTTTTTGCATGTAGATCACCAGACATCTGCAGCAGCTGGAGAGATATTAGAGGTTTCTTACTAAGAAAATATAGGGACTCCAAACCATAACCTACATGGACAGACTGCACATCTGCAAGTCAAATGGCACAAGAGTCACTCGCTTTAGGGATCTCAACCTAGCTTGTGACATTAACAGAACATGCTGGAGAGAAAGATATGTCTCTCAGAGGCTGCCACTTCTCTGGAATAGACTTCCTATTCATGTAAAACAGAGCTCCTCACTGACCCTATTCAAATGCAACCTAGAGAATTATATGGGAGACTGCAAATTCACCCCTGGGGTGGCACCCATGTCTGTCATGGACAGGGGTAGCCAGTGTTGATCACAGACCTGCTCTGTTCATAAATAAGTTCTGTGAATTACCTAAAAATAACAAATGGGGATACTTGGGATTTTTTATTTTATTTATTTATATAATTTATTTATTTAACATTTGTTAACCGGGAAATTCCGACTTGGAACAAAGCCAATTTTCAGTCGAGGCCCGAGGAGAAACACTCCAGAAGCATGTCTTTGTAAAGTTGGAGGAAACTGGAGCACCTGGAGGAAACCCACACGAACACAGGGAGGACATGAAGACTCCCCACAGAAGGCACCCCAG
Organism: Protopterus annectens; assembly: GCF_019279795.1. Lineage (NCBI taxonomy): Eukaryota > Metazoa > Chordata > Ceratodontiformes > Protopteridae > Protopterus > Protopterus annectens. Next base: position 1,820,256,466 of record NC_056733.1, on the reverse strand, counting down.
CCAAGAATCAAACTGGAGAACCTCTTGCTGGGAGGTAACAATGCTACTGCTGCACCACTGCAACATCATTTTTATGAATAGCTAGGCTTGTAAATGCTCTAGGGCCACTAGTCTACCAACCTCCTATCAACCCATGAACATAGCTGACGAAGGCTTGTGATTGTCCTTATACTGAGTGGCTATTCTGACCTCATAGTTTTCCTTGTTGGACTTAATTAGACCTCTTACTTTCTTGTTTAGTTGTTTAAGAGAACACTTGTCTTTAAAGGAGCTTCTGTCCTTGATTTGACCATGAGTTTTTTTCTTTTATTATATACCCTGTTTAAATGAGGATTCCACGAGTGGGTTTTGTTTTTAGTGTTTGTTTTGGGTTTACTTCTGGTAGGTATGGTAGCCTCTCTGCAGCCATTCACATGTTTGTGAATAATTCTGCATAGGTAGCTGTGTTTTGGGGGGCCTTAAATAATGACAAACTGTTACTTAATCGGATATAGTTTGCCTTAGAATAGTTCCTAACTGCTACTGGTTTAGCTGGGCTTTCCGGATTAATTTGATTTTTACTTCAAAGGGGACAGCTTCATGATCTGACCTCACTAGTGAGGACTTATATGGGGGAGGTATGGCTGCAACGCTTACCCATGTTGTTGAGTACTACTCCAGTGTGTTTAATTCTCTGGTTGGAGTGTGCACTCTCTGTTCCAAGGTGTTTGTGTTAATAAAGTCCAGGAAGCATTCTGCTTGTGAGTTTGAAGCAGTGTAAATTTATAGGTCTATAGAGGAGTAGTTAAAAATCACCCATGAATAGGGTGCTTGGTTGGATGGTGAGCATATCTAGTAGGTTTAGGTAAGAGTTGTGAGACTCTAGAGGCATAGATGATGACCTGTAGCTAACCATGATATGATAAGAGACTTTACCCATGGTGACTTGCACATGAATGAACACTATGGTATCATCTTGTATGTTTGTTGCTAATGTAGATTGAGGCACCTCCACCTTTGGTCCCAGTCTGTGCTGTTATTGGTCTAAATGTTTAGAAGGCAATATATATATATATATATATATATATATATATATATATATATATATATATATAGTCTTGCACTGCCAGAGTACTTCCTATGACTTTAAACCAAGTCTTGGTAACAGCACAAATGTCTACCTTCTCCAGAGTAGGGAGGGCTTGAAGGGTGTGGATGTTTTTGTTTAGGCTCTTAGCACTGAGAGCAAGGAGAATCATATTGGTACATCGGGTGCAGTACCAAGGTTGCTTGGAGACTTTTTCACTATGTCTGCAATTTAGTCTGAAAAAGACTGTAAGGGGTGGATACAGTTTTAGCCAATATATGAAAGTGAAGGGGGGGACAGATGTAACCCATCCTTGGCAAAGCAATGTGGTTTGTTGACCATGTCCTCCCATGCTGACAGATATTGTTCCCCCCTGGAATGACACCAGAAACTAAAAGCCAATTATTAAAATCAATCATTTTATGTTTGGACTGTGGCATCATCCCTGATGAAGGTAGAATGCTGCTCAATGCAAGTCTCGTACCTTTCTGTGACATATATTCTGAGAGATCCATTAGGTCTCTTTTCATATAGTTGAGTGAGGTACATCTCGGGTCATTTATACCCACATGAACTATGATAGAATCATATTGGTATGTGGGGTGCAGCACCTTCAGTGTTTGTGTGATATTGTGGATCCTGGCTCCAGATAGGCAACCGACTGTTATCTTCTCCCTGGCTAACCTAGTGAGGAGAACATTTGTGTGTCACACAATGGAGCCTACAATGAGTAGAGTATTAGGTGAAGTAGATGATTGTCTTATGGGCTTTGCTCTTGGATGACCACTGGGTATAGCCTTATGTGAGATGTTTGTTGCTTCTTTTGATGTGTATTTTAGTGATTGATGAAGAGCAGTGTTGCTGTGAGGCAGCTTTGGGTTTTTTTTGTGATTTGGAAAGGTTTCTTTTAAACACCTCAGCATAAGAAATCTATGTGTGTGGTGAGAAATATGTGTGAGGGATGTAGTGTGGGTGTTCTTGACAACCTTGTTTGTATGCGAGACTTCTTCCTCCTAGAAAGATGTGTATTTATATCTCTCACATGCTGTTATTCTCTTTAATGATTAACTGGTTGTCTGAGAACATGAGACAATTGCTACATTGCCTTAGGGTGACCAGATCTAAACAAATGGCCACAGAGATATTAGGAAATTACATTTTCATGTTGTCCAGACCTGTTATAGGGTGGGCTGTTTAAGATTAAGGATTGGGTTCTAACAAGGGTCTTCTGGGGTATTTTCTGCAGTTAAGGGAAAGATGTTATATACTGCTAGAATGTGATAGTGTAATGCTTTTTGCAAACTAGTTTCTGAGGTTAAGGGCAAGATGTATAGAGCTATGATATGGTAGTGTTTTTTGATGCACAACCTAGCTGCTCTGTGCTTAGTTCCATGCAATGCCACACTGTTTAACAGGTTTTGGACCTAATCCTAACTTTACAGGGAAATTTTACTGTCTAGGCATTTGCTACTATACAGTGTACTGCTACTCACTATTGTGTGGTGGGTAGCTCTGCACAAATTTACCTAATTTACAGTAGAGAAAAAGTGCTTGAAAACTGACTCCTATTGCCGTCTAGCCAATAAACAACGAAAGTCTGTGATTCCTGGAGTGCTTCCCATCTTAGAGAGAGTAATTCTCAAGTCTTGATTAAACAGCGAACTACCAGACAACTAAGTCCCTGGTTAATACCCCCTACTCCAAGGCAGTCTGGAGGCAAAACTAGGAAAAGCCTGTAAACAGAGAAATAACTATTTTTTTTCCACAAACACCTATAAGGCTTCTCTCTATATTTCAACTAGGTAGGAGTTTTCATATAACCAGCAGCCTGTTTATAATGATTAATACATTGTCTGATACTATGTTCTTCTCTGTATGTAAATTAGCAATGAACAGGTAAAATTTCTGCCATTTCTTGTTCCATAAGAATGTACTAACATTTATTTATGAGAGATGCTAGTGCTTTGTCTTTTGACCAAAAAGTGGTGACAAATCTGATAGCAGTTTCAGACTTATCAGGTTTTTCGGTATATTCCAGTAACTATCCATGCAGCCTATAATGTAGTAAAAAAATAAAACCTTTTTCTTCTGCTAATAAAGTTAAACGTTTTGATATCATAGATTGACTACATGCCAGAGTGAATGATTTATTTAGTATCATGCATAAGTTCAGAAAGCTCAGAAAACTTCTAGAAGCTTTAAAACAAGAATCTCTGAATATCTCAGTGACGTTAGATGTAAAAAAATAAACAGGTTTACTTTTTAAATGTGTCTAACCACCCCAATGCTTCTCTGAGTTTTACAAGTGTAGATAGAATATTTATAAATGGACTAAATAATTTAAGTTGGCAACCGATTTTTGCTAAAAAAGAAATCAATGGATTGTTGTATTTGGTGCTTTGTTTACACCCATACCTTTCAACCTGGAAATGTCAAAAATCTGGACAAAGGACCATGAAAACCAGGTACAACTGGCCAAAAATCAGGATGCTTCTTCTTCTTTCAGCTGCTCAAGTTAGAGGTCGCCACAGCAGATCAACTGTTTCCATTTCCTCCTGTCCTCTGCATCTTGCTCTGTCACACCAACCACCTGCATATCCTCTCTCACCGATGCTGATAACATAAAATGTGCATACATAATCATGTAATCCTCCCACTCCAATGGAATTATGGGATGCCAATATGAAGATTGAAGTTACTAAATAATACTAAATAATGGCAGACATTTGAATTTCAGACTTCATATCCCTCAGAAAATACATAATAACGTAAAAATTATTCTAGCAACTATCTGAGTTTACAGGAGCAATATTTAAATCTGTCCCTATTTTTGGGCCTTTGTCCCACCTTTATTTTTGGCTTTGCCCAGATTTCTTGCTCTGAGAGATCGAGAGGTATGCCAACTACACAGAATAAAAACCTGGTTCCTTCACAAACACAAACATAACAAATGTACTTCCTTCTCATGTCTCACTCTACTATTAAGGAATATTTAGAAGTCATTGTTCAAAGGCTGTAGTTAAATAATATAAGCAGCAGTATTCCAACTTTCCAAGTTAAAATCAACCAACCCTCAGGTTCTCTTCCATTTAACCTGTTGATGTGAGAGTGTTCAATCTCGCCTTTGTTCTTACACATGGGTTCGGAGCCGATCCTCAGCTCCGTGCCGGCCGACTGCAAGCTCTGCATCGAGAAGAAGCTCGAGGACATCCAATACCCACAATCCCCCTCTGCCTTTACCTCAGATCTAGTTTGCCGCTGCTGCATACGCATCGCTGGAGACTAGCTCGAGGCTTTACAGATAAGATTTTTATCTATTCTGTTTAAATTTCAAAAATTTTCTTTCAATCTAGTTACTTAAAGTATAAGAGTTAGGTGTGTGAGTGGATTAGGAATTCTCGGTACCTTAGAATAAGTTTAACTTAGTTAACTTTCGGGTATAAAGTTTTTCGGGGCCTACCACCCCTACTTGGACACTTGTGACTAGAAACTTGTTGTAGTCTTGCCTTTTAAGCAGTTATCACCGGATTTGACACTTTTGACTAGAAACTTGTTGTAGTCTTGCTTTTTAAGCTATTATCAAACATACTTTTTATTACCGGATTTGACACTGTTACTGGATTTGACTTTTACTGGACTGGACTGTCTCTTTCATTTGTCAGTATGTCTGAGAAAATAAAATCTGGCTTCAAACGTTGTCAGTGTGGCCAAAAGATGTCGGTCACAGACAACCACAGTTCCTGTGTCTACTGTCTTGGCCCTCTCCACTTACAAGAGGACTGCTCTATTTGTCACTCTTTTAGTGGGAGGGTCATGACAGATAGGCGCAGGAAACTGATGGATAGAGGATTGTTGAAACCCTCTTTCCAGGAGGCTCTGGATGCTTCAGACCAGGCATCCAAGTTCGGGTCGAAGGCGCCGGAGCCAAAGTCATCGGCTCCGAGCTCTTCGGGTCTAGTTAGATCACTGGTTCCACAGACTTCGGGCCGAGTGTTCAACTGTTGGCAGTTTCCGAGCCTCGAGTCTTGGAACCGTGATGGAGCTCCCTCCACCGACTCTGTTGAGGTCGGCTCCGCCTTCGATCCCTTCGACTCGCTCTTCTAGGCCCCTTTCCGACACCGACGTGGACCGTGTGGTGCAGAAACTGATGGAGCATACGGCCCTGTCCAAGCTTATCTCGGTCTCCTCTCAGTTGATGTCGAGACTTGAAGGCCTGCCACTATCTCCATCTGTTCCTCCTCCGAGACCTGTCCAGTCTTCGGAGCCGGAAGAAGCTGAACTGATGATTGTGGAGCCCTCGGTGCCAGAACCGCCTATTTCTCGGTCGGCACCGCTTACCTCGACTCCATCCGATCCGTACCGGAGTCTCGGGCCAAGATCCGCCCTGGTTCCGGGACCGAGTCGGACCAATGTTTCGGTTCCGACGCCTCTCGGGCCTCGCACGGATCGATTCGGTTCCGCCTCGGGTCGGTGCCTTCGCTCCTGTTTCGGGATTCTTCCCATTTCTTCGAACCGGGGATACCTCGACTCGGGACCCGGGGCCTTCGACCTCATGAGGAAGGTGTTGTCTACCCAGACAACCACATCAGCAGGTACAGCTTCTCCTCCCACAAAGGACCGTTATCCTCCTCTGCACCCACGGCCATGTCCAAGCGCCGGGCACCAGTGTCTCAGCCACCCCTGGAGGGTGCCCCTCTTCCTCGGAGGCTTCTTCGGATGCTCCCCACGAAGAAGTTCCTAGGAAAAGACTGTGTAAGAGGAGACACTTGGATTCTCCACAAGAATCCTTGACATCTGATACTGATTTAGATGAGTCAGAAGGGTCCCCTAAGTCACCTACAGAGGATGTCTCTTTTTCTGACATCTTGGAGATCCTAAAACAGAGAGGTGACTGGCAAGCCCTCCCCCCTTCTGAGGATGAGTCAGTTTTGCTGAAGGCATTTGGTGCCCGTCCTTCCTCCTCCTGGGTCACTCCGCCCTTTGATGAGTTAATGGAATTAATTGCTCAAAGGGCATGGGAGACTCCTGACACGGTGGAACCAGTCCCTAGGAAGCCGAATAAGTACATCACGGCACCACAGGACAAAGCTTACCTCACCAAAGGAGTTCCAGTAGACGCCATGGTGGTGGCAGCAGCCACGAAAAAGGAGATGTCGGAGTCTTCCTCATCTGTCCATCCGCCTAACAAAGATTCTAGGACCATGGACAGATACGGGAAGCGCATTTTCAGTTCAGCGGCTTTTTCCATGCTCCTGAACTATTTAACTCATTTTACACGTTTACAGAGGGATCTAGTCAAAGAGTTGGGAGATACCCTCCAGGGTGCTACAGATGCCGCTGTCTCAGAGAAAGTTACAGCGCATCTCAACACCCTTACGCCCATTGTGAACTCATCCATGAGGCTGATATCCTATGCAGCCGAAGGATCGAGTAGGGCAGCGGCTTCAGCGATTGCTCTTCGTAGGCAATCCTGGATGCGCTTATGTTCATTTGCGGAAGCCTTCAAGTCTTCCTTTACTAACGCCCCATTTGACGGAGCCACACTTTTTGGCCCTAAAGTAAAGGAGACCCTTACCCGGTGTGAACAGGAGGGAAAGACTCTGTCTGCTGTCGGAGTCCGTTTTCCACCCTTCCAGACCGTACCCCAAAGGGCAACGTAGGGAAAATGTGGTTTCAAAACCCCAAGGATCTTTCCCAAACACACAGGGTGATGCCCCTCTAGAGGCAGAGGGGGGCAGAGGTGGAAGATGGCGGCAGAGGGGGTCCGCAAAACCAAGGTGACAGGGATAACCTCCCTGGCAAACCTTTTCAGCACTCCTGAGAGGAGGCCCGACTGTCCTGCTCTGGAGGCAGTCGGGGTCGCTTAGCTTTATACCCTCAGGCCTGGCAAAACCTTTCTTCAGACAATTGGGTAAAAAGCGTTGTTGCCAGAGGTTACAAAATCCCATTTCTATCCACCCCCATTCCAAAAAGAAAACTTCCAGATGTACCACCCCATCTGCGAGAGCCAGCAGCTACAGAAATTTCAAAGCTGCTAGAAAAAAAGTCATCCAACCAGTCCCAGCGGACCAAATAGGATTCGGAACTTACTCAAGGTTCTTTTTAGTTCCAAAGAAAACAGGGGACTGGAGGCCAATTCTGAACCTAAGTCATCTAAACACCTTTGTCAAGAAGGAAAAGTTCCGGATGGTCACGCTTCAATCGATCCTTCCATTCTTAAAGAAGGACGACTGGATGTGCTCAATAGATCTGAAGGACGATACTACCACATCAAAATGGCCAGGGCGCCCAGGGATCATTTGCGCCCGCTGGGAGCCAGTCACTATCAGTTTCGAGCCCTGCCCTTTGGTCTGACCACAGCCCCCAGGGTCTTCACCAAATGCATGGCAGTGGTAGCGTCTCATCTGAGGCGCTAGGATTCCAGGTGTTTCCGTGATCTGGACGACTGGCTCCTGTCTGCCACCACCAGGCGTCAACTGATACAAGCCAGGGATTACACCCTACAACTTTGTACACACCTTGGCATCTCAGTAAATTTCGAAAAATCATTGCTACAGCCATCACAGCATATCTTATTCATAGGAGCGGAATTAGATACGCCAGTTAGTTCTAAAACTTCCTACAGAAAGAATAGTAGCACTTCAATTCAACATTTCCCTTCTTCTGTCGTCCAGAAAGTCCCCAGCAAAATTGTTCTGAAAGTTTTGGGTCTCATGGCAGCTTCTCTCATTGCGATACCATTGGGAAGACTGCACATGAGAGTGCTACAATGGCTTCTCTTTGCACAATGGTCATTCCAACAACTTCCACTGACTCACGAAATATTCATAACGAAAACATGCAAATCACACCTAATGTGGTGGTTACAGACTTGCAACCTATCCAGCGGAAGACCATTTGTGCTACCCACACCGTCAGCGACGATAACCACGGACGCTTCCCTGATAGGGTGGGGGGGCATCTTTCAGGGACAGACAGTCCAAGGCGAATGGACCAATCTGGAGTACAATCTGCACATCAATGTTCTGGAGTTGAGGGCAGTGTTTTGGCGTTGCAACACTTTGCTCCCCTTCTTCCTCCAGGGACCATTGCAGTTCAGACAGACAACATGTCCGTAGTCTGGTACATAAACAAGCAAGGGGAACCAGGTCTTACCAACTATGCAGAGAGGCCATGAGAATTTGGCAATGGGCAGAGTCCACCGTCGCTTTCTGATCGCAACGCACATCCCGGGTCATCCAACGCCATAGCCGACAGGCTGAGCAGGGCAATACTATTGCCTCACGAGTGGTCCCTCAAACAGTCAGTTGCGAAGGATTTTTCGCAAATGGGGCCAGCCTACCTGTGATCTGTTTGCCTCCAATGAACGCCAAATGCAGGAGCTACTTTGCCCTATTACCCTCCAGGGAAGTCCCCAGGACGCATTGGCCCCGGTCTCCTATATGCTTTTCCTCCATTTCCTGATTGCAAAGTTTCTACAGAAAGCCAACAACCTTCAGAGGACTATTATTCTCATTGCTCCGCTCTGGCCTCGTCAAATTTGGTTCCCTTTCTATTGCATCACCGCATTCGGGACCTTGGATGCTGGACCCAGAGCCAGATCTACTGACTCACTCGTCAGGAGTTCCTCACCCATCTCTAGAATCTCTCCATCTAGCAGCTTGGCTGCTCCGCTTCCCTTTCTAGCCAGGTCGGTTCCCCTTACTTCGGCGGTTCAAGATATTTTAGTAGCTTCTCATAAAGTTTCCACTACTAAGACTTACACCAGTAAGTGGAAACGTTTTGTCTTCTGGGCGGAGTCACATCAGTTGGACCCTGTTACAGCTCCGTTGAACAAGGTTTTAGAATTCTTGACTGAATTATTTCATGAAGGAGCTTCCCCGGCTACTTTAAGAGTACAGTTAGCTGCCATTTCTAACTATCATGTAGAAGAAAGTGGTGCGTCTATTATGGCTCACAGACTTTGTAAAGCCTTTTTAAAAGGTTCTTTTCACATCAGACCACCAGTCAGAAGTCCGACATCACCGTGGAATTTAAACTTATTGCTTTCTAAATTGATGTTACCACCCTTTGAACCAGCTTCAAGTTGCACTTTGAAATTTTTGTCATGGAAAACATTATTTCTAGTGGCCATTACATCTGCTAGACGGGTGTCTGAGCTTCAGGCCCTATCGGTCAAACATCCTTATTTAATTTTTCATTCTGACAGAGTATCCCTACGCACTAATCCATCTTTTCTTCCCAAAGTTTGTTCTTCTAGTAATATTAATCAGTCCATCGAATTACCCACCTTCTTTAAAGACCACTCTAATAAATTGGAGTATATGTTGCACAAACTAGACGCCCATAGACAACTCAGATTTTATTTGGATAGAACGACAGACCACAGGAAATCTGATCAACTATTTGTAGCTTTTGCTGATAGCAGAAAGGGTCTTGCAGTTACGAAACGAACTCTTTCTAAGTGGCTAACTGACTGTATCATTTATGTTTATGAAGCTTCTGACCAAACATTAGCAGCAAAACCCAGAGGACATTCTACCAGATCAGTTTCTACATCTTTGGCTCACGCAGCTCGCTTACCTTTAGACACTATTTGTGCGGCTGCTACTTGGGCTAAACCACATATATTTATCTCTCATTACAAAGTGGACAGGGTTTCTAGGGATAGGGCAACCTTTGGTTCCACTGTGCTCAAGAACGTTCTCCCTTGAGTTCCTCAGGATCATGGAGCTAGGGACGCTACCCATGTGTAAGAACAAAGGCGAGATTGAACACTCTCACATAAAGAAGTTATGTCCTTACCATAACGTTCCATGTGGAGTGTTCATATCGCCTTGGTTATTACACTCCCACCCTTCCCACCCTCAGGAAGAACGTTCAATTTGGTGCCTGGTCTGGAGTATTCTCCTTCTGCTGTTGCAGTATTAGTGTTACTCTCATACTCTTGGTATGTTGTATATATGTACTTTTATGTATATAGTTGGCATGTGTGAGTGCTTTATGTCTGGTTTGCTTGCAAACTAGATCTGAGGTAAAGGCAGAGGGGGATTGTGGGTATTGGATGTCCTCGAGCTTCTTCTCGATGCAGAGCTTGCAGTCGGCCGGCACGGAGCCGAGGATCGGCTCCGAACCCATGTGTAATAACCAAGGCGAGATGAACACTCCACATGGAACGTTATGGTAAGGACATAACTTCTTTTTTTGGAAACTAGAATTACATTCAGAATGTATACTTTCTGGGTGTCGGTTAGAATGATAGGTTGTGCCCAGATTGTTATCAGCAGCAGCTTGTTTTATTTGCAGTGTACCAGCAGAATAGGCCACCCATCCCCTCGACCCCCCTTTGTATCAAACTAATTATCAAAAGGTGGAGAGGTGTTAGGAATAGACATTTCACAATAAAATAAAAGACTACACCCTCTAGGAGTTCTTTTTGAGGCTAATTCTTACAGTTGCTTCGCATTTACAGATTTGCCATTTGCATGTTTATTGTTCAGAAAGAGTTACACAGTACATGCACTAGACTATACGTGCACTGAAAACACTACAGTGCTGGGCAGAACTTGCTACCATGCAGCTTCGAGAGACAGAAAATTTTGACCTGCCCACCTTTCACTGAAATGGAAGCTGACAATTTAACAATAAAGAATTGAGAGCTCACTGTTGCTCCAAGTAAGATCTCTCATTCTATGAACAAAGTCAAGGCTAAATGCAAACAGCTCAGGTTCTTTTTACATGCATGTACAAACTGACATGTTTTGCACTGATTTTATCTTTTATTTCTTACAGTAAACTTAAGCTCTAGAAGTAGAAATGCTGTGCCTTATACAATTAGCAAGAAGCAGACCAAGCTAAATCCTGGGACAAAGACTGGTAAAACATGATACATAACTAGTAGAAGAAATCTAACTAGTCAACCATGGCAGAATGTATCCAAAAATTTATTTTTCCCCACCTGGTTACTGTAGTGTTCTTAAACACCACTGTCTTTCTAGTTGCCTTCCCATTATGTTAATTTGACTATATATCTCATTTCCGGCTTGTGTGAGTAAGCACAAAATTATCATTTTGTGAAATCACTCCCCTTCAACTATTTAAATTTATTGGCCATCCTACTGTATTCCATAGTACCAGAATACAAAAGTGACCACCCCCTTTCAATCTATCTTGCTGTTATAAAAATAGTGACTCTCCACTAAAACCTAACTTTTTAGATAGGTAAAACTTAAGTTATCTACTTTCACATCTAACTCCTCTAGTGCACACTGCAGTGTTTAGGATAAACCAATTTGTTTTCATCTTACCTTTAAACATCCCTGTGACTAGACTTGCTTTAAAACCTGCTGGAAAGCACTAGGAAGTCTTAAACTGATACAAGCACTCAACTCTCCTTGTTAATAAGTAGAAATTAATCGTAGGCACTAAACAGCCTAAAATTGCAAAGTACTTTGCTAAGGTAAGGTAAAACAGCTCTTGTACTTTACAAAAAAAAAGCACCAAACCAGGCATGTCCAAGGGTCAGCTTCCGGTGATTTCTCCTGTGCCCCTGGAGAATCTGGGCATACTGGGACAATGCAGCAATTGCCTCGTGTACACAGACAACCCTCTCCTCCTACCACCCAACACTACAACCTGTGAGAGATGCACTTACATAGCCAAACTGGAAGCAATGCTCTCTCCACCCAAGATTGCGCTAGACAGTCAAGAGGAGAAGGTTAGCACCCTCACTACACCTCAAGCAACACATAGCCCTTCTAAACCCACACCACCAACACCCACACATAGCAACACTAAACCCACATATGTGGAGGCCCTTAACAGTAACCTGCCCAAGTAACAAGGACCTCTGAAGCTGAAGCGCAAACACCAATCACAACCAAAGTGTCACATAGCTCACAACACCAGTGTGCCACCCAACAACAGCCCCTAAGGCAAGATAATGTAAGATTAATCATAGGTGACTATATAGTCAGGAACACTGATGTTCCACTCACCAGGCTGAACAAGGAGAAAATTACAGTCAACTGCTTGTGGGGTGCCAGGATCCGCCACATAATGCATGCACTCAAGTCACTCCACAACAAGTACAAATATGACTCTGTCATTGTCCATGTTGGAGTGAATGACTTGAGACTTACCTCCCTGGACTACATGAAAAAAGACATGGAAGAGCTCTCGGATCATGTGGCCCAGGCAGGTATGACCCTGGCTCTGAGTGGCATTGTGCCTTTGCCCAGAATGATACCACAGTATAAGGACAAAATGATTGACTTCAACAATTGGCTAAGCTTTTGGTGTCATTCAAAGATGATCCAGTATCTAGCTACCTGGGATGACATGATTAACAGACCATGATGCTTTGCCAGAGATGGTCTGCACCTGTTGCCCCTGGGATTCATGTTACTGGCTAAGGCTCTTGCCACCCCATATATTGCCTTTTTTAGGCAAAGTTCAAAGGACAAAACCACCACCATACCAAGTACAATCATACAAAATCTGAAGGTAATGCTACTCAATGCTAGAAGTCTAAACCTCAAAATGCACTCTCTCAAGGCACTCCTAAAAATGGAGAACATCGATATCTGTGCAGTAACTGAGACCTGGTTCAAGCCTCCAGAGAGCACCCCTGCAATACCAGGCTACAACTCTTACCACACTTTTCAGCCACCAAATCAGGACTGAAACACTAAAGGTAGAGGAGTGTCCATATTCACCAAGGATATTCACAACACCAGGCTAGTTGCCCAACACAATGTGTCTGAAATTCTCCAGGTGCAACTAAGACTAGGTGAGACTACAATCCAAATTGTAGCTTGCTACAGATCCCCCACCATGCCCCAAGATTCTCACTACACCTTTCTAAACATACTGGAAAATATTAAGATACAACAAAACACCCTAATGCTTGGTGATTTCAACTGCCCTGCCATTAACTAGGAAAACTACTCGTGTACCAACACCTTTGCCCCACGGTTCTTGGAATTCATAAATTCCAATGTCCTGGATCAACTAATCCTTAGTCCCACCAGGGGCTCCAATATCCTAGACCTAGTCATTATCAACATGGGAAATCGATGCTACACACCTATGGTCACAACCCTTGTTGGTCAGGTCTGACCATAAGCTAATCACCCCTGACATCCACATCCCACCCCCCCACCTCCCAGTAAGGAAACCTCCATAAAAAACTTCTCCAAAGCTAACTTCATGCTACTCAAGTCAGAAGTGACAAACTTCATGACACCCATGCAGATGGGAACTGAAAGTTTAACTGCTGAATCCTACACTAAGGCACTGTACGAGCACATCCACTCGTGCATGAATTGTGCCATCCCCAATAGAACCAAGATGCTCTTCTCCAAAAAAGGAAGCCAATCTGGGGGTCCCTTGCCATAAACAAACTTTACAACAAAAGGAAGAAACTGTTGCAGAAAAGAGGAAAATCCCAGGATGCAAAAAACTCCCTTACCAGCCTCAGTAAGAAGCTGAGATCCCTCATAAAATCCTCCAAAGCTAGTTACGAAAATAAAATTGCCAAAGATTCCAAAGACAATCACAAGGCATTCTATAGCTATGTCAGGAATCTAAATGGCAATGCTCAGATCTGCTCTGAGCTACAACAGAATGGCATTAAATATACTGATCACAAGGATATTGCCAATATCTTGGAAGATCTATTCAGTGCAAACTTCACCCCCCTCTCACCCCTAAAGGGCCCATCTCAATACCGAAACATTGCCAAATTCTGGTAATAATGGCCATACAGGTAAGAAATGCACTCTCCAAAGCTAAGAATACAGCATCCAAGGGATCAGATGACATCCCAGGCTGTGTAATACATGAAGTACAAAATGAACTGGAACCTCACCTAAGTGTCATGTTTAATCATAGCCTCACCTCAGGCTTCGTGCCCACTGAGTGGCGCACAGCTACAGTTATCCCACTCCACAAGGGAGGATCCACCTTGGATCCCAGAAACTACTGCCCCATCAGTCTGATGAGCCTGATCTGCAAGGCCATGGAATGTATTATCATGGAACTTATAAACAAAGACATTGGCAACCTTCAAACACTGGACCCCATGCAGTTTGGGTTCGTGAAGGGCCCCAATCTTGTCTCCTGAACCTGATTGACTTCTTCGAATCAGTCTCCAGAGCCATGGACAAGGGTAAGGTGATCCACACAGCCTATCTGGACCTCTCAAAGGCCTTCGAAACCATCCCCCACTCTGGAATCATAGATAAACATACTAAGCTGGGAATTAATCCCTACATCACTTGATGGGTTGCCAACTGGCTTACTGACAGAACCCACACTGTAAAAGTAGCCGACTCCAAATCCAGCTCCAGACAAGTGATAAGTGGAGTACCTCAGGGTTCAGTCTTGGGACCGCTCTTGCTTGGCATCTACTTCTCTGAAGTACAGGCCAACACTAAGGGACTCTGGCTAACAAAGTTCACAGATGACTGCAAACTGGGAGCCATTATTGAATCCCCAAATGATGTGGATATTCTACAAAAGGGCCTTACAGAAACAGATGCTTGATGTCAGAGCCATGGGCTGAAGCTTAATGCCAAGAAATGTATAGTTATCCCCTTGGGAAAAAAACATGTACCCATGAATTACCACATAGGTGGCAGTACACTAAACACCGAAAGTGTGATAAAAGACTTAGGGACAAAGGTGGACAGTGGTCTCACCTACGCTAACCACATTGCCACAACAGTCAGGAAATCCTTCTATGTGGCACACCTCATCACTAAGGGCTTTTCATCCAGAAAAAAGGAGGTCATTGTCCCACTGTACTCATCCCTCATTAGATCAATTATAGAATACAATGCCCCATATGGTATGTACCTCTCAAGACATCTGCAACAACTGGAAAGGCCGCAGAAATACCTCACTAAAAGAATCACAGGCCTAAAGCAGATGCCCTATGCTGACTGTCTAAAAAAACTCCACCCGTACTCTGTCGCATATCATCTACTCAGAGGCGATCTCTGTTTAACATACAAGGCCATGTCAAACCCAGAGCTGTTGGACATGCTTCACTTAAAGAAATTCCAATCCCTCAGAGACACACGCTCCAGGGATCTAAACCTTGTCATCACAATGAACAAAACATGCTGTAGGGATAGGTTCCTGACCCAGAGACTCCCCAGACTCTGGAATAGACTACTCATACATGTCAAGCAGAGCGCCTTTTTGGCCCTCTTCAAAAGGAACCTTGATGACTGAATGGGAGATAGAAAATTCACCCCAGGGATCACGTCAGTCACCCTGCTAGATAGGGGTCCAGGAAAGTAAATACAGTGGGAAGAAATAGCCAGGGAATTGTAATGGCTAGGCTTGTATAGGGCCGATAGCCTAGTACCAACCTATGAAGTTAAAAAACACATTACATAGATAAGGGCTTTTACACTCTTTCAAAATGGGCGCTTCTTTCATCAGATCTAAAAACAATTTAAACAAACTGCCTTTTAAATACAAAGCTACCACCTCAAGTCTCATGACTTGAGTAATGATTTTAAAGGGACAATTTCACTGAGCCCCTTTCCACTGTCAGCCCGTAATTATACAATTACTTCAATGCAATCCAAGCTTGTCTCAAATACGGAAGTACTTTTTGCAGGAACTGCTGTGATCGGTTCCTGGAAGAATTGGTTAACTGTTAATGTAGAGCAGCTACTGATAGGAAAATGAAACTTTTCATAAATGGGCGAGACAACATTGTCTGGATATGCTTACATACTGTTCACCTGTCTCTTATTTTGAAGAATGCCCCTGGTTTTGTCCCTCAGATTTTTGTTATCCCTTACAAAATGTTTTATTTTTCTGGTGAATCACTGACGGTTACAGATAGTCAGTAATGCCGTGCCAGTTATTAGAGTGCTTTACTCCTTACTAAGAAAATGCATTAATAATGTGTATAACCTGCGGCTCTGTTATTTAGTTTAACTGGATTAGAGCAACATTTAACAACTGTCCCTAAGTTTGAGGATTTTCTCCCATTATCTTTGTCCAGAATTTTACAGCAAATAAGTTGAGAGGTATGGTTTATTCACCATAACCAGGCAGGTCTTAGTTTAAGTCATATTTTCAGTGAAGGGTGGGTAAAAACTGTACATGATCCAGCATTTTTATACAGAACAAAGTTGCTACGTTTCCTGTAACTGTTCACAATACTAAGTGGATTAAATAAGTTTAACATGACAACATTGCTTGCACTGTTGAGCATTTTGATAACATAGGGAAAATCATTGTTTGGCTTCCTCCTTTGACAGAACTCATGACCTGATTGGTAACATCATGGATCATAGTTACAGTTCTGTGACCCCCAGAATAAATATAACAGAACACTTTGGAAATGCCACGTGCAGGTTTAAAACACTCTAGGGCATACATCTGCATTTATTTTCTGTTTTTGTTTTGATTAGACATGTACTGTCTATTGTCTGTGCTTTTTGCTTACAAATACTTTCGTTGTTGGGGTTTGTGAATTATGATTTATATTATGACGAATTGACAATTTAAAATTAAGTTTGATTGTAGTCTGTGAAAGACAGGATTATTAAAGGTTATTTCAGCTGTACAAGAGTGAGAAAGAAGTGTTGTTTTGCACATGTTTTTCTGTTTGAAACCTGTCGTATTACCAGTGGGAGTTGAATGCCAAAGAAACGATACTGCCTGCAGTATCACAAGAGTGTTCCTTCCAGACTGTTAACCAGTACATACCTCTCAACCATGTCCAATTTTGGCTCACAATTGTGCACTATGACTATGTTTCTTTCTTAGTTCTGAAATGAATTTCTAAGGCCGCATGGAGCCACAGTTTATCCTAGCATTCGGTGGGCTTATCGTAGCATTTGGTGGGTGCAAGCCAAAGGCAGTAATGACAGCAATCCTTGTTTTGGATGCCAGCTTATCACAGAATACACATACAACAATTATAAAAAAAATCAGGAATTGAAGGGGCCACTCAGAAATTTGTGGTGCCCCATTATTTTGCCTTCAAAACTGGTAAATACCAAGGAATTTGGTATGATTGAGAGGTATGTTTACACCTGGTTTAAATGAAAATTTTTAAGATGTTTTTTAAGGCTCATTCATAGCTGCATTTTTTTCTTATTATGTATTTATAAATGTTCATCTCTGCAGTTATGTATTTATTTTGGTATTTATTTATTTATTTATATTTATTTTGTATGTTCTGGTCACTGTTTGATTACATCATCATTAAGAGATTATATAAGTTAGTCGTTTTGGCCTGAACAGATTAGACACTGATGAAAGTCCTGTGCTGAAGCTGGTTTATCTGTGAGACTAGGGACCAAACATAAAGTCATTTACACTGTATTTGAGTGCTGTGGTGTGTACCTCTTAGTGATGGATTGTGTTCTTGCATTTGTCTGGCAGTTAGATTAGAGAGGGCTAACGTTATGTGCTATTAAAGAACTGTTTCCTAGGGTCCAGGGTTTGATTGCCTCAGCCTTCATTTGCCTTCTGTGTGGCCTTCAGCAAGTCATTTAAAAATACAGTTTTTTGAGGCTATTGGGAAATCGTACTAGGCTCCTCAATGGTCAGCTGGGCCACATGTTGAGTGACTACCTATAAACCTATGTGCAGAGAAGGAACAAGATGCTGCCTTATACATCTCATTCAGACAGGAAAAAGGAAGAGTGATTACAGTTGCAGGCTATGGTTTAAAGGGGGGAAAAGCTACATTTCATGGCAATCTAAGTAGCAAGTCCTAGTTTATATAAATTATTGCTGGTTAAACTGCTTGTGAAAATGGGCATAACATTAAGAACTGATAATATATGCTGAATGTTAACGAGTTACAAAACTAAAAGCATTTTATTTGCTGGTTTGTAGAGACCATTTTTGGGGAAAAAATCATGCACCTTTATAATATTCATGAAACTGGCTTGAAAATAATTTCAAGGCAAATGCTGTGTTATGGTAGAGAAGATAATGCCCTGGATTAAAAAGGAGTTTGAATTTCAAATCATAAATGGACGAAGAAGCCAAGGCCCAAGTAGTCTTCCAGCAAAACATTTGGTATAGATATATTTATTCCATAAAGGTACCAAGAATTATTTTAAAAGAGCATGAATTATTAGAATTAATTATAAAACATGGAAGCTTAGTCCATAACTGAAAAGCTAGCTGTAGATAATACCTCTTTCTTTCAACAGAGTGTAATATTGAGGATGTTAGCTTTATATTATGGAACCACATGGAAAAATAAAATGGACTTCACTCTACAGAGTAATAAACAATTTATTGTTTTTGTTAGCATATAACTTGCAAACATAACATGCAATTCAAAAAGAATTACTACAACTGGTAAGCCTTATGATGAATGACCAACACCTAATGGTAACCTTTTCCAGTTCAGAGACAGGTCCACCACAGAGGTTTTTCATTTGTCGGAACAATTAGCACAGTAGGTTGTCCCAACAACAGGAGAATGAGGCATTCTGGGGAAGAGGCTAATGTTAATTAGATGTGCTCTCCCTTAAAAATGGCTGCAGTGAGTGATTTATACTGCTAAGTGATACGGAGAATTGCTTGGCTGTGTGAATTGGCACAGCCCATCCTTATAAATAACTTGGTCAAAATGCTGTGGTCCCCAATTATACTCAATGGGATAGACTGCATAGCAATTAAGTTTAGTGTGTATATGTATCTACAGGGGTATGAATGGACTGGGATGAGTGTAAGTGTGCGTGTGTGTGTGTGTGTGTGTGTGTGTGGGTAAATGGGTGATTGTGTACGTGAGTCATATGGTTGAGTGGATGCGTGCATGCGTGTGTGTGTGTGTGCATGTGTGTGTATGCGTGTGTGCATGATCCCATGCATGTATGAATGCCTGTATGTGTTTGTTTAACAATGTCAACCATATGACCGAAGGTTTGCAACCTTGAAAAAAAAAAGTAAAAACACGAAAATGAAATAAAACAACTTACTCTGAAGTTTCTGCAGGGGGGCAAGCCCCCCCTGCACCCCACACCCCTGCTACTTAAATATATCAACTCCGAGATTGCACTACAGTGAGGAAAACAGAAAATCCTGAGTTTCATGCTGTACAGCGATGTCAATACAAAGTGTTCGATGTTGCAAAACGTCCGTCATATGGTCTCGACCATATGGTCTTCTGCGTTCTGCAACTCAAATCAACTCCGAGATTGCACTACAGTGAGGAAAACAGAAAATCCTGAGTTTCATGCTGTACAGCGATGTCAGTACAAAGTGTTCGATGTTGCAAAACGTCCGTCATATGGTCTCGACCATATGGTCTTCTGCGTTCTGCAACTCAAACATCTGATAGGGATCCATCTATATATATATATATATATATATATATATATATATATATATATATATATATACATATATGCAAATGTCATATGTTATAAAGAGTGGGATTCCATATTTGAGTCCCCTATTTTTGTAACTGTGATTGTATTTTGAAAGAATGAAAAAAAAAAAATTTAAACTTCATTATCCCTGACAGTGCAACAACGGGAATGTACTACTGACAACAAAAATAAAATTTTGTGGGTGTTTTGCACGCGGCAAATAATATCATAAATTATTTATCTACAGATCCAAAACCAAAAAGGGACACCAGCTACTAGGATGAATGACTCGTTAGTAAACTAAAATAAAAACACTGCTTCAATACAAAAATAAATACTAACGAGCTGACACATGGCCAGGTTGAAAGACTGTAATTTATTCTGGTAAGCGCTTTCGCAAGTATAGCTCTTGCTTCATCAGAACACAC